>NC_045167.1:975000-1122500 GCF_900700415.2 Clupea harengus | reverse complement strand
GTCAAAGTGCCCAGGAATATATTAATGAACATGTGCTTTAAATACTTCCCTGGGTGATGAATCAAATAGTAAATAATCCCTCTAACATTTGTATAAGAAAACAAAGCATTTTGCAATGCAATCTTTTCAAATGTGCAGCTCAGTTTCAATATCTCTTCCAGATACAAACGTGTTCTCACTGCTATCCATTCACAGATGTGTTTGTCCTGCAGACAGCGCAGGAGGACACTAAAGATAGATTCAGGCATAAAGTGGACACAGATTTAGGGGAGGAACAGAGGATTTCAGTTTGATATCTCATTTAGGAAAAAATACAGCATATAAGTCAAGACATCTTTGCCCAAATTCAAATTAAACTGTTTGACGTGAAGGGCCTCTACAGTCCAGATACATACAGTATTCTGTTGGGACAGTTTTAATGAACCACTTTTCCAAACCAATGGCAGAACTGGAAGTGGCCAAAGGTTTCTGCGTGTTCGCCTTTCTGTGCTTTGCTGAAATATAATATTTGTCGAAGAACCCTGTCTTGGTAAAACTTAATTAATCTGACTCCACTCAATTAGGAACTCAGCCTTAGTTCATGTTTTTTTATGTTAATATTGCTACCTGCTAGGTAGGCTGAGCTAGGGTAATTTCTTTGGATGCCTACAATCGGTTTTGACGATCGCCCTCTTACTTTTTAATAAATGGTTTCTTCTAGGAATAGCGTCGCTCAGAATTTTCCCACAGCCGTTTTATATATTTTGGCTTATTCCACGAACATAACCTGTTGCTAATTCTGGAGACTAACTCAGATGCTACAGTGCTGTTACGGGCCTTGCCAGCATGTTAGACCCAACTGGTTTGTTTGTGAAGGTGCCAGGCTGCTGTATGATCTCAGTATAACCATTCGATCCAGTCCAGAGGCTTGACGACGATCCACAGTTGAATAATACAATGTAACAGTTCTGCTGCTGCGTGTCTAGCCCAGGTGATTAGCCGGGCACCTCAAGACTTACATCACTGTTTAAAAAAAAAAGAAAAAAAGAATCCTAGCCAGTCGTTGCAGAAACACCTTTCCCTAGTAATACTACAGGCCACAGTGGATCAGAGCATCACAATTTATTTGTTAGGGTCAAGTTACAAATTAATTTACATATTCAAACGAGTCTGAAGTGAATAATCTAAAGTTACAAATATAAGAGAAACATATGAAACATCAAAAACATTCAGAGATTCTGCTCAGACACACACACACACACACACACACACACACACACACACACACACACACACACACACACACACACACACACACACACACACACACACACACACACACACACACACTCTCAGACACACAGTGCGGGAGGCTCTAGCTACAGAATACTCCAAGTCCTGTTGACTATCTTCCCCTTAAATACCTATTTCATTTAGTCCTGCATCTGGTATAATAATTAAATCACATGGACAGTGGTGTTTATGATCAGGGGTGCAAACTCATCAGGGATGAAAAAGGTGACAACGATGCAAACCCCCTAGGAGGGTCCGGGGCATGCTCCCCGGGGAATATATTTTATATACAAGAACATTTTGCACATTTTAAAAGGTCAATGCATCAATCTGGTGCACTTTGACAACAAAATTATCAGGCTAGATCTATGAAGAACTTTGTGCTGTTGTAAACAATTTTGTGCTTTGGTAACAGTTTAATCACAAACATTCCTGTGTTGAATGTTGCACGGGCACGGGCACAGGCCAACCCAACCACCCACCCCAATACCCTCCCGACCAACCACTCCAGTCCACTTCACCAAAGCACATTACGTCACAGATCTCCATCAGGTATTAAGCAAAAAAAGGACCAACTATTGGAACAGAAAATCAACAGAGGCTGCATCAGGCATGGCCTAGCTTCTCCATGTTCTTGAAAAACTGTGACAGTGGGAACACATATTCTTTTCTCTTTACATTACTCTTTGAGTCTAGCTTGTCAGGACAAGGCCCATTTGCACCTGCCTCCTGCCTCTAGTTGAGCCACAGTAATTGCATCCTCCTCCTAAAATTCTAAGTAGGAGAGTGGTAAGTTTGTTCAGTTGCAGTGAAGCGCCCGGCAGTAGAAAACGGGTCAGTGCTTCAGATTACATACACATAGGGACGTGTGGTCAGGGGAGGCAGAGCCTCATGAAAAGTAAAAGTCATCATGAAAAGTAAAAAACAAATAATGATAAAATAAAATAAATATTAATATGTATCTACTGATCTGTGCTTTAAATACAAATTTTGTACGATTCCGATCATTTTTATAGTCAAAATCACTGAATTTGACCATGTCCTGTTCAAACAGAGAGGTGACTCGCGAGGTGAGGCAGCAACGAGCATCTCAGTTTGTCATCACTGAAATATTTGTAGACACTTTTATTATATGTCGTTTGTATCCATAGAATAGGTAATGTAATGTATTTCACGTATGTGAAGAAGCTATTTAGTCTTGCTGATCCGTCATAAAACCACAGTGAAAAAGCACATAGGGGAGGCAAACCTAACCTCTGCCTCAATGAAGGGGGCGTGCGAAAGCCTGGAAAATGGACTTCCAATCCAGTGAAGTGATAAATACATAATGGGAGACCAATGCCAGAGCTAAAAGGTTTGCTTCAAACGACAGGACAGAAGATAACTTTAGCAGCTAAACTCCGGACCAAACTCGGCTGACGGCCATGTCTTTTATGTGAATGTACATTTTTCGACGTTTTCACGCTTAGATTTTTCAAAAGTTATCGAAAAAATACCGTTATTGTAACCAGCAAAAATGGTTGATGTGATTTGCGAGGCGTCTGTCAGCCAACTGTCTGACTTTAGCACGTTAGCCTACGTTAGATAGCATAACGTTATTGCAGCGTACCAACGTCACACGTTACCGTAAATGCCATCTTAAAAAGGCTGCTCAAAACCAACGCTTTCACCCGAAAGGCATGTCTTGTAATACACCTGTCTATTACGGTATCGAGGCAGCTACCTTCCATTTCAAACAGACCCGAAGACTCGAAATAAAAAGCGTGGAATGGAAATCAAATGGAACAATGCAGTTCTGGAATGTTGTTAGAGGCATAATCTCACAACAACTGATCCACACCTAATGAGTAATTGCAAATCCAAATAATTCCCGGCTTGCCTTCACAGTCAAAGATTGTATAATCTTACACAAAATCTTTTTGTAATATCATTTGTAAATCAAAGTTAGAAGCATACAACTTGGCCACAAGGTTTATGGAAAGCCCATGGGCACCGCCCCTCACTGCAAACATTTCAACACATACGCTGGCTGAAACACTATCTGCCATTTCAACACATACACTGGCTCAAACACTCTCTGCCATTTCAACACATACACTGGCTGAAACACTATCTGCCAAGTCACTTTTTCCTGTTAATACATCTATTGTATGTCCATCCATCAGATCCTCAGTCTGTCTGTCCTTGTTTCAGCAGTAATTCATCATATTCAACTCACTAAAAGTTTTGTGGGGGATTCCAGAGGTAAGGTGGTCCCTGTGTTTGTCCTTTCTGTCCTGGCTATCACTTATTCTTCAGTGACTGACAGCCTCTGTCGCCATGGCAAGAAATGTATTTGTCTCACTTCTCCCCAAACCTGTGACATTGGCTCCGTCTTCAGACAAGTGATTTATTGAAAACCTTCTATTCTTTACTTTTTCTCTTCTGAGCCTTTAGTGAAGCAGGTATTGTATACCTCCTTTTCCATTCTTGTTCTATATTTGACGAACGACTGTAAAACGTAGACACCTTCACAGATTAGAGTAGATTTGGAAGTAAATTATCCTATAACTACATTTCAACTGAGCAAGATGAACAACCAATAATTTCAAAGCAACTAAATAGGTCATAGCATTGTTTTGCATTAACATTGTATTAGGATGCCAAAACCTGCCTGAGGGCAAACTGAAACTGAACCAACCAACTGATGTCTTTTACTGAACATGCCATCACAACACCCACAACTGATGTCTTTTACTGAACATGCCATCACAACACCCACAACTGCTGGTGCAGAATGTATCTGAAATTGAGGGTGTGTGTAAACTTTTAAAATGACCATGAAGTGGGCTCTTTCTGAAATGAAATAACAGCTCAAAGTGGCAGTGGAATCTAAAATTGGGGAGGACAATATCTACAAAAGTAAAGTAAAGCCCCCCCCCCCCCCCCCCCCCACACACACACACACACACACACACAGTTTCTTTGGTCTATTGGATTCAGGGCACAAAAAGTCTTTTTCAATTACCATGTGCCTGGGAAGATTCTCCCTAAAACGCATGAAGAGCATTTGAATGGGACACTACCAGAGGGGCCAAATGAACTATCGATTCTCATTGCACTGGCCTGCCATGGTGGCTCAGTGAAGGCTGCAGTCTTAGCTGTGCTATTAGACCTGGACTTACAGAGGAGGAAAGATTTACATTTAGAACATAATCTCAGTAGGGGGATGTAGAGGTAGAGGTGGCAGATGAGAAGATGATAAGAAGAATGGCTTTTCTGTGTGTGTGTGTGTAACTTTGAATATTAGGTGCCACTTAGTCTGCATATGTACAAGAGCATGTTTAGACCAGAAGTGATAAGAAGGGTCGAACTGTGCTTCTTCCGACCTTACAAACTTTCATCCTTGCCTCGGACGTCAGAAATCCACCACGTGGTTTTCCCTGCTGAACGCTCAACATCTGTCTATATAAACCTTGTGCGATGTGTTTAATATTGCTTCACTTTCAGCCTTGTGCTGGGGGTGAGCCCGATTGCAATTGTTGTTTGTCTAATAAATATACTTATATGCAGTTCCGGAGTCCTGAGGTAACTAGGGTGAATTTTCACCTATCAGAGGGGGACCCACATCAGAAGTGGAAAAAGCCGTGCGACTGGCAGGCCCTGGAGTTCAAGGCATGGGCGGACAAGCCGGTCCAGGGAATGGGGATAACCTGGTTCAAGGAAGCACCAGAGTCGAACGCGTGGCTGCGTGACCTCCCCAAGGTGCAAAACAAAAACTCAGAGCAAACGTCTACCCCACACGAGAGTTCATGGCGCGGGGCCTACCGAAGCACAACGCCAGGTGCAGAGGCTGCAACGCCAGACTGGAGTCAAGCTCGCACATTCTAGGGGCGTGCCGAGTGGTGACGACCAAAAGAGTTGAGCGTCACAACTTTGTATGCCAGCGACTGGCGTTGGTGGCCAAGAAGTTGGGGTGGACGGTTTCGAGGGAGAAGTGCTTCGGGGACAGGTCGGCGTTGAAGCGGCCGGACCTGGTGCTGTGTAAAGATGGAAAAGCGATGGTGCTGGATGTGACAGTAAGATACGAGATGAATGTGGACACGCTGAAGAAAGCGTACCACGACAAAAGAAAGCACTACAAATCCATTAAAAATATGGTTATGAAATCGATGGGCGTGATGGGAGGTGGAGATCCACGGATTTTCACTGGGAGCGAGAGGGCTCTGGTTCAAACCCAATGGAAAAATTCTGAGGAAATTGGGACTCAGTAAACAGGAATCGAGAGCACTTGCAGAAAGATTGTGTAAGGGCGTCCTCCGGGGATCCCTTAGCATAATGAGTGATCTCCTACAGTGTAGGAATTCATACTTTGTATCAAAGTAAAAAGAGCACGAGAGGAAAAGGAATCTATACTTTAAATTAAAGTAAAAAGAGCACGAGAGGAAAAGCCGAGGCTGGAGTAAGTATAATGCATAGTGTATCAAAAGAACACCTCACTGCACGTAACTCCTACGGGCCGCAAGCACTCCTGCACGAGGTTGGGAACACCTCCGTCCGGGCTGGTAGTGCGAGGAGTGCCGAGGACTGGCCTCGTTAAAAAAGCCGGTCGCGGAGCATGTTGAGCTAGCAGTGGCGTTAAGCAAGTCGCGAGTAGATACCGTATCGAAAATCGTGAAAATCGAACCAAGGCCCTGTGCCACACCCACAGTATCCCAGAACCAGATGCTAAGAAAAGGCATAAACAGAGGAAAATGGAGGATTTTGTCTTGGAGAAAACCTTGGGCTCAGAAGTTGATCAGCTCACAAAACTTGAAAACAGAGTTGCTTTTCCCCTGTGTGGACAGGATGGTTAGTGAGCTTGAACTACGATTTTCTAGTGTAAATGCAGTCCTACTAAAAGGCATCCAGACATGCAGCCCTAAATCTGAGAACTTCTTGAGTGAATCACACTTGGATGAGCTTGCTAAGCACTACAGCATTGATCTGAAAACAGAGGAGGTTCTGGTGGCCAGAAACATCCTTGCCTGCAAAACAGAGGCTGGATGTCCACCCCAAGATATGTTAGCTGTGCACAACCTCCTAGATTCAGACATGTTTCCCTCTCTGAATGCAATCATTCAAGTTGTGGGACACCTCGGACAGAATGAGAGACCGAAGACTAAAGCTCATGACTTTCAACAGCGCCTATCGGTGGTTCATATCAGACAGCCAGCCAATGATCAAAAACGCACTACAGTTCCGAGAGCAGCATGTCAGCTTGCAGCAGCGGCAGTCAGATTTCATGGGACGGTTGTGGATTTTGTCAACAGAACGGGGAAACTGCTGATGTCTACCTCAGGTCACAAACTAAAAGAGAGATATGGCAAGGTACTCTGTCCTATGTTGAGAAGGTACGTGTGTCCTACCTGTGAGGCAACGGGGGATAAAGCTCATACTCATCGCTATTGTCCCTGCTCAATTGAGTGAGAGTGAAATGTGGGACACGTTGAGCATTGTGGTGTATCTCGGCCTGGTCAAGGTGACCGCTGCAAGGGACCTGTGGAGGAAGGATAATCTTTTCAGGTTTCCCTTTCCTGCCAGTGTCATGAAAGGCTACAGGTATGAGGCCATCACTGCACATCCTCACGGCCTGCAGGGCACACTACCACCCACATAAGAACCTGGCAGTGGATGAGCGCATGGTAGCCACAAAGGCAAGAAGGTTGACAGAGGGGAAATGCACTGGATACGTGATATGGATATGCCATCATGTATATTCTCACAAGAAAATACAATAAAATGCAAATTATTACATTGAAATTAATTCAAAATGGTTTGCTGTAGTACAGAAGGCAAGAGAAAGTTTGAATGCTGGATATACAGTGACTTTTGTATTTGGTGATTTTGAAGAGGTTGAATCAGGTTTCCTCTGACATTCAAAACCCAGTTCCATACTAAAAAAAAAAAAGCTGCTCTGAAATGTAAACTAAAATGACATAATAAAACACTAATTGCAGTTGATGGCCCAGGTGTCTTCTTTAATTTTAAGTAACAGTATGTAGGAATTGTACTTCAGGGTTAGGGCTAGGATTAGCAATTTTACCTTAAAATAACAGCTTAAAAAATTGGGGCGCTACAATGACGTTTAATATGGAGAATGGCCTCTGCCATTGCCATACCAGGGTCCGTAGGCATATTACTTCGCTATGTAAGTTTCTGGAAGCTGCCCAAGTACTACTCTCTGCCGGACTAGTAAGTAACTTATTTGCCGTCTTGCTTTGTCTTGTGTTGCACTTGCTCGATGTTTGACTGTGTTAGGAAAGTTGTTGAGTCACTAGTTTGTCAGTGTCAAAGTAAGCAAAATTTCAACAGGTTTCGCTTGGTTTAGCCGCTAGCATCTCGTTAGCGATTAGCAATTCCTCCATTGTGCTACTTTAATCCATGAATGGTTATTATGCATTGTGTAGAACCCTAGATATTCAAGTTTTAAATGAAACAGAGCAAATCAGTATCCCAACCATGTTGGAGAAAATGTGGTGCTGTAAATGTAGATCTGCTCTACCCAGACATTGTTCAGTTTTGGGAAGATGTGCACTTGATTTTGGCCAACATCCTGGGTTACGAAGTACCTAATTTATGTATAGTACTGTATTTTGGTAATATGGCTGGAAATATTGTGGCAAGATCAGACAGATACTTGTTCAAAATTTTGATAGCGGCCTGTAAAAAAGCCATTACAAAAAGATGGCGGAAATTGTCAAACACCCTTCTGGACGATAGGGTTAAAAAAAAAAGAGAGAGAGAGAGAGAGAGAGAGAGAGAGAGAGAGAGAGAGAGAGAGATGCTTGTCCATAATTCCCTTCAAAAACTGGGCAGTAAAACTGGACATAAACTATTGAACTACCAACACCCTTGGTGTCACACTTGGTGTTCTGTCTGTGTGTGAGAAGGAGTGTACGTCAGTATTCGTGTGTTTGTGTAGGACAGAAAGCGTACAATGGCATACCCTGTACAATTACCAGAACCCTCTGTTTAGCCTCAAAAGAAGCTGATTTTCAAAGTTCTTGGAACCAATACCTCTAACCCTTTTTGGTCTGAAGATCAGTCCCGCTGCACTAAACAGTCTCTCGCAGGCTGCTGAGGCTGGGAGTGCGGTGTTAATCCTCAATGAAAGGTTGCATACTGCCGGGAAAGACTTAAGTATCTGTACTGTATCACCTCGGCATCCAAGGTAAGTCTCTAGCTGTTTGGCATTTTCTTGGGAACTGGTCTGTTTGATTGCAGAAAAGAAGTCCTCCTCCTCTGAAGAATGGGAGCTCTCCTTGATTCTCCACAGCTTGGTCTTTCAAGTGACTTTTGATATAGTCAAGGCCTATGGAAGAGAAAAACAAAAATAGGACCAAATTGGACCAGGGACTTGGATTAAAACATTGAAATTACAACACTGAAAGATGGCATTATGATTTTGATTAACTTTATATGGCTTACAAACAAAGATTGCTATTTGGTTTGCATTTGGTTTGGTTTGCTTTTGATTTCCTCAGTAATTGCTTAGTATGTTAGAGATACTTCAAATGCAGGAATTTCCTCTATTAGCTACTAGCATAAAGCAAACAGTGCAACACTTACCAAGTTTTAGGATGCATTCGTCACTTGTCCAGCACGTCTTCAATTTGGGGACTAGAATTGCTGCGACGATCAGCTCTGGATCTGTAAGGATCTGTCCAAATCGTTTTTCAAGGCCTGTTAGAAGTGCATCAATCATAGACCCACAGAACTTGGAGGGAATGCGTAAGTGCTGGAGCTTAGCCTTGAGTAGTGTTATTGTAGGGACCAACCACCCCATTTGCACAATCATCTCTCCCTGAAGAACATCGAGGGCCTTTGCAACTGGGCTCATAGTCTTTGCGTATTCTGCCAGAAATGCAAGCTTGACAGGAGTAAACCTGTTAAAACAACAAATAAAAAAACACAAAATGTCATATTTATTTTAAGAAGGACTTAAGAAGGACTTAAAGAAACCTTTGCTCATACCTGTTGATTTCACGCAGCCCATGACTCTGCTACACAGCCCCCAGAACCAGTGGTGTTGACGAGCTACCGGCTTTAGGTCCCCGGGTTTCTATACATAAGTTTGTAAGTTTGTACACACAGAAATAAATCGCTGTCTAGTACACTAAATAACGATGTACAACTGCAATTTTTTGCACACATACAAGTTAAATACCCCTTTTGGGTAGGAGCGTATAGTGTTTAAAATCCGTTATCCTGGTTGATACAGAAATCAATATTAAGTAACGTTTACCCGCGTGAGGGCGTTAATACGGGTCGTTGCGATACCAGTTGAAATATTTGTTGATAAAGAATATGTGAAGTTAATGTGGGAAAAAGACATTTCATTAGTGTCTTTTAAGAGACCACCACAAGAACACATGTTTTTTTTTGTGTTTGTTTTTAAGTATTGTAGGCCTAGCTATCTTTTAAGGAAGGGTATCTCTATAATGCTTGTGACACATTAGTTATATGCGGGTTTAGTTCAATTGCTTAATATCTGTAGTGTGATTTCAGTTCCAAGTGCTTAATGACTTAAATTTCCTTTGAGCAGTTTGTGTGCAAATTTAGCCATTAGCCAATCTTTAGCACAAACTAGCCATTGCTAATATTAGCCAAGTCTTTAGCCATGGGTTAGCCTAGCTTGGTAGCCTAGCTTGGTAGAAACAGCCACTGCATTTGCCCTACATTTTTGTTTGCATTAATGGGGTGTATAGTCCCTTTCAAATAGTATTGGCCCAATATTAATGTGTTGATATTGCTGATGATGTTTACTCTTCTTTTTGGCAATGATATTATAAACTGCATTACAATTTAAAATGTGTTAAAACGGAAAATAATTCTGGTACCTCAATGCCTAACTTTTTGTTGCTGTGGGTGTATCATGAATTTAAAAAATGTGGGTAACCAATAGTATTTAGATTGTTTAATGTTTCTTTTACTATAACGGTTAGGGACCCAGAAAGTTTGATAGCCCTACTCAGGATTCTACATAGCCCTGGTAGCTCTACATACTATGGTCGGTTATCGCCATCTTTGTGGTGGAAAATGCAATGTTTTCTTTTACCTTTACTTTTACTTTTAAGGTAAACGCTTTTACAGGGAATTGTTACACCCTTGTTTTAGTTTTAAAGCAAATCGCCTCCTATGCAAATTACTGATGAAGTTTAGTTAGCTTTGCACATTGTGTGAGTTTTTCCTGGCTTTTTAAAAAAAATAATTATTATTATTTATTTATTTTTTAATAATTTTTTACTATTTTATTTTCCACTCTTCATAACGGATAATTCAGGGATATATGTAATGTTTTGAAAGGTTTAATTGTATTTGTGTGGGGAATTGGCTTGTGGTGGTAAGAATCGGAATGAGTTTAGGTGGACAAAAGAATGTCTTTGGTAGCTTGCTGCTGTTTGCATCAGTAGCTTTAGGGGTGTTTGTTTGGATTCTGGGAGGGTTACAGGGAGAGAATACGGGTGCTATGGGGGGGTGGGATACCATTTTTTGGAGAAGGGAGGGATTTTTTTTACTGACTTTAACTTTACTGACCTTACTTTAAATATGTTACACATGATTTCTAGCCACTTTGTTTATGAGATAAATGGCTGCAAAGCACTAGGCGGCTGGTGGGTACAATACACTCACCCCTGCTCTTATGTCCTTGATAGTAATTCTGATGAGCTGCAACCTTAGATTTGTAAGTTGGAATGTAAAGGGTTTAAACCATCCAGTGAAGAGGAACAGGGTCCTTTCTCATCTGAGACAGTTAAAGACTGGTGTGGCTTTCTTACAGGAGACTCACCTATGACATAGTGACCATTCTCGCATCCACAAAAGTTGGGTGGGGCAGCTTTTCCATTCATCTTTTCCGGCGAAGGCAAGAGGGGTGGCTATTCTGATTGATAAGGCTGTGTCGTTTGTCCCAAGCCAAGTTATAGCAGACAAAAATGGCAGGTTCATAATTGTCTCTGGTAAACTACTTGACACCTTTGTTACTTTTGCTAACATCTATGCCCCAAATATAGATGATGTAAAGTTTTTCCAACATGTCCTGGGCATGCTTCCTGGTCTGAACTCCCACCTCTTATAATTGGAGGAGACTTTAACTGTTGCTATTGGATCCAGTCTTGGATCGCTCTTCTACTAGACCCCCGCGTGGTGAGTAGGTCTGCTTTCCTACATACACGACTTCTTTCAGAGTACAGCATAGGTGATCCATGGCGTTTTTTACACCCCACAGAGAGAGAATACTCCTTTTTTTCACATGTTCATCACTCATACTCAAGGATTGATTATTTCCTTATTTGAGAAATGTTATGATGTCAAAGGTTCGCTCTTGTGCATACCAGAGTATTGTAATTTCTGATCATGCCCCTCTGGCCTTAGATCTATCATTTCCCTGTGTAGCCAAACCAAGGAGGAACTGGCGGTTAAACTCAACCCTCCTAGCGAATGATGATTTTGTTGAATTCATTTCTGAACAGATTAGCTCTTTTCTAAGCATCAAATATATCCCCAGAAGTTTCAAATGCAACTGTCTGGGAAAGCCCTTAAGGCCTTTCTCAGAGAACAGATTATCTCCTTTACAGCCAACAGTGAAAAAATTCGTAAATATCAGCAAACACACCTTATAAATCAAATTAAAGATATAGATAGGCAATATGCAATCAGCCCGACGCCAGACCTGTACAGGGAGCGTTTAAAAGTGAAAACTGAATTTGACCTACTTTCCACCCAAGAAATAGTTCACCTTTTGCAGAGGACTCAAAGTGATTTTATGAGCATGGGAGAAGACAGGCAAACTTCTTGCCAGCCAATTAAGAGGGGGCAAGAGCCAAAACAGACTATTAGTGCTTTGCGACTTGATGATGGAGAATGACCTCTGGACCCAAATGATGATCAATTCTAGAATTTTAGAGAGTTCTTTAGTAACCCTTGGTATAACAATCTGCTCTACAGGGTGAATCAGTATGAATGGAGGATTTCCTTGGCGCGGTTTAAAAATCCCAGCCTATATTTTCAGACTAGAAGGAACCTTCTGAACACACCACCATTACACAGCAAGAGGTAATATCAGCTTATATTCTCTATGGCAGATCTCAAAAATCTCCCGGTCCAGATGGGTTTTTCTGTCAGAGTTCTATAAGAAATTGTTCTATTCAGCTCTCTAGTGCATCTAACCCTTGTTCTCACAGAATCCCTTGAGAAGGGGGTTCTACCACCAACAAATGGCTCAGGCCTGCATTTCACTGTTAGCTAAGGGTGGGAAGGACCCATTGGACTGTGCTTCGTACAGACCCATCTCCCTGTTAAACAATGATGTGAAGATTTTAGCAAAGGTGTTGGCAAGAAGGCTTGAGGATGTCCTCCCCTCTGTAATATCCCCTGACCAGACTGGGTTTATTAAAAACCGACAGTCATTCTTTAATATTCGTCGTCTTTTCAATATTTTATATTCCCCTTCAGAATCTGTTCCAGAATGCATTATCTCTATGGATGCAGAAAAAGCATTTGATAGGGTAAAATAGGATTACCTCTTTACTGTTTTAGAGAAATTTGGTTTTGGCCCAGTTTTCATCTCCTGGATAAGACTGCTGTACAGCGCACCCTCTGCATCATCCTAACCAATAGTCAGTACTCCACTCCATTCTCTTTGCAACCGTGGCACCCGACAGGGCTGCCCTATCAGTCCTCTACTCTTTGCCCTTGCTATTGAACCACTAGCAATAGCTACTTCGCGATTCCAACCAAATCACAGGTGTGGTGCGGGGGGGATCTGAGCACAGGGAATCGTTATTTGCCGATGACCTCTTGCTTTATATTTCTAATCCAGGTGTGTCATTACCTGCTGCTATGTCCTTGCTTAATAAATGTAGCCAATTCTCTGGATACAAATTGAACTTGCACAAGAGCGAACTTTTCCCTATTAATCATCAGGCATCACAACTACGCTTAAATGTACCTTTTAAGATTGCTAGGAATAGTTTTACATACCTAGGGGTTAATGTTACACGCTCTTACAATCACCTTTTCAAGGCTAATTTTGCCAAATTGTTAGAACAAACTAAACAAGACCTCTCAAAATGGTCCCCTCTGAACATGACTCTCATTGGCCGGGTCAACTCAATCAAAATGACCATTCTTCCCAAGTATTTGTATCTGTTCCAGTGCATACCTGTCTTTCTTCCTTTTTCAAATCTTTAGATTCCATTATCTCATCATTCATTTGGAATGGCAAACAGCCTAGACTGCGTAAGGCCTTTCTCCAAAGACCAAAAGAACAGGGTGGCATGGCTCTTCCCAACTTTAAATACTACTACTGGGCAGCCAACCTACGGTGCATGTTATACTGGTGGCGTTACCATCTCAACATTGAATGTCCATCTTGGGTTTCCATGGAAAACAGTGCTTGTAGGCAGACCTCTTTGTCAGCATATTTGGGTGCTGCTCTTCCTGGGATTAGTCGTACGCCTACAAACAACCCAGTGGTAAACCACTCTCTTAGGGTGTGGCTTCAGTTCAGAAAGACATTTGGCTTTCAGAGAGCGTCCCTGCTAAGCCCCATAGCATTGAACCACTTATTTGCTCCATCGATGCAAGATAAGACATTTATGGCATGGCATGAACTAGGGCTACACTGTTTTAAAGACCTATTTATAGATAAGACATTTGCCTCTTTTGAGCAGTTGTCAAGACAGTATGACTTGCCAAAAACTAATTTTTTCAGATTTCTCCAGGTCAGGCATTTTGTGCAGTGTCAAGTACCAAACTTGAGGATCCTAGAGGATCTATTTCAAGATTGTACAAATTAATGTCGGGTCTGGACTCTCCACCTTTGGCTGCAGTCCGAGCAGCCTGGGAGCAGGACTTAGGTCAATGCCTTCCAGATAGTAGCTGGGAGTCAATTCTTAGACAGGTGCATGGATCTTCTATGTGTGCACGCCACTCCCTGATACAGTTTAAGGTTGTGCATCGTGTCCATTTGTCTAAGGTAAAACTTTCTAAAATATACCTGATGGGATCGATAAGCACGCTTAAGTTGAAGAAGGGACCAGAGAGTTGAAGTCAGGTTTCTGTAGTTTATTTTCAGCGTGGAGAGCTTGGTGCTCAGAGCAAGGCCTACCTGATAGCAGAATGTGTAGGCATTCAATCAATCAATCAATCAATCAATCAATCAATCAATCAATCAATTCAATTTTATATATCTATATACCCAAAGTCGCTTTACAGAGTCCAGAGTCCAGTAGTCATACCGGTGGTGGTAAGCTACCTCAGTAGCCACAGCTGCCCTGGGGCAGACTGACAGAAGCGTGGCTGCCAATCAGCTCATTCATATTCACGCAATGCATGTCTTTATGATGGTGGGGGAAACCGGAGTAAACCCACGCAGGCACGGGGAGAACATGCAAACTCCACACAGAAAGGACCTGGAACGACCTGGAAGGACCAGGATGCGAACCCAGGGCCTTCTTGCTGTGAGGCGACAGTGCTAACCACTGAGCCACCGTGCTGCCCACATTTATACATTTCAGTCAGGTAGAATACAATAGGAGAGGGGATGACCACACCCTTTAGGTGAGAGGAAGGGGGAGACAGTGGGGTGAGGGGTTCACCTATGGGGGGAGGGGGTGATACCATGGCACAAAGGGTCTTAGCAGGAAGGAGCCTATCTGGGGGGGGAAGGGTTCACAAGCCACTTGTTCAGGTCTCAGTGAAACAGACAGAGTACACATCCAAAATGAGTTGCAGATACAACATAAGGAGTTAATGTCTTACAACAACAGAATAGCAATATTTCCAGTTCCATCAGTCCCCTATATGAGCATTTATATGCTCACACAATAACCACCATGCAACAGCCAATCAGAGCAGGAAACATCAATATATGTTAAAGATACAAATGATACAGAACAACAGAACAACAGTAGAATAGCTATTTTGCAGTTCCATCAGTCCCCTATATGAGCATTTATATGCTCACACAAGAACCACCATGCAACAACAAATCAGGCCAGGAAAACATCAATATGCGGTTCCATCATACCCAACTATTTCTCCCAAATGCGACAAATGTAAAAGTGCAGATGCCTCCCTGATTCATATGTACTGGTCCTGCCCCTCTCTAGAAGATTTCTGGCGTTCAGTATTTGAGACTCTCTCTGGAATTATAAACCACAAGATTGACCCTGACCCGCTTGTGGCACTGTTTGGGGTTATCCCGGAGGAACTGCAACTACCTGTAGCAAAACGTAAGACCCTGGCCTTTGCTTCACTGTTGGCACGCCGTTCCATCTTGTTGAAATGGAAAGAAGCTGCCCCACCCAAACACACCCACTGGGTCAAAGATATACTGTCTTTTCTCTCATTAGAGAAAATTAGATATAGTCTCAGAGGATCAGTGAATACATTCTATAAGATCTGGAGCCCTTTTCTTGACAGTGTCAGCACTTCAGACATAATTAAGGACTAGTCCTCGATAATTGATGGTTTACCTTACTGAGCACTGTGGCTTTTCTGATTTTGAACACAACAGAGATAAAGTTTGGTCAGTTTTTTTTTTTTTTCCTGTATTGTTTCTTTGTGTGTTTGTTTTGTTTGGGGTTGGGGGATGGGTGGTGGGAGGTGGGAGGTGGTGGGATTTAAATTGTATACTGTATACATGTCAATAAAAAGACCATTGATTGAAATAATATATGACATAGATGATAAACAATGACACTTACAATAAACACCGTTTGCTAATCGCCTATCCCAATGCTATCCTGTCTTGTACTCGATTTGCCAGAGCTAGCTGGCTGAATGAATGAATGAATGAATGAATGAATGAATGGACGCGATCTCTCTGAATAAAAAAAGTGAAGGGCAAAGTGAAGGGCAAAGATTCTACCGCGCTGCATGTTCCACCAATCAAAATACTACAAAGACAGGCATTCTAGAACATCTTCAAGCTCTGGGCGTGTAGGCTACGCAACCAAACGTTTGGTCATTGTTTTCTTTCTTTCTTTTTTTAATTTGTATCCCGGGTCTGTTGTTGGTCACAGTGAAAACCGGGGACATTTCCGGGGACAGCTGCAGCCGGGGGCAGGCCACCAAAACCGGGGACGTCTGGTCACCTTAGTCTACTGTCATTAGCGACGGTGCCCCTAAAACGTATTGATGGCATTTGCTACGGTTGATTGACGGGGACGTGAATGTATTTGGTTTCTTATTGTATGGTAACAGCAGGTCTGATGACTATTTAGTTAGAGTAGACCTGAGGTAAATAGCCATGACACAACAGTGTACAAATTGGTCATGCAATATGACAATGCATTTTGCAACTGGCACTCTAATTTGCATTATTTTGACGCAAAGGTAAAAGTCAATACTTGTTTTTACAGTTGTTCTCAGTCACTTTGGTACATTTCTCAGATCAGAAGCAAAGTTCTCAAAACTGTTCAACCTCCACATCATCTAGTCACTTGTGTGGATCATAACATCAATTTCTCATTGTTTTGCACATTATGAAAATGCTTTTGCTCTACAAAACATCTAGGTATATGTAAGTCATGACATGCTAATGGTTTAAACCAGTTATTATGTGTCAACCATATGCTTCATCAGTTTCAGTGACATTGTGTTTTTGGTATGGTGCAGATTGGCATTTTGTAATAGTCTGCTAAATTTATTATTGTGTGTTTCTTTTTTCCCTCAGGTTTACCTACAGAGAGGCACACCTGGGAACCATAGCAATAATGTGTTACGTATGTGTTTATTGTTGCATTTAATATCCATAATGTCTATACCATTTACAAACAAGAGGGGTTCTATCCTTAGTACTTCTTGAAATTGGAGGTGACTCTTCAACAGGTGGGATCAGGGGCGTCTTAATAGCACTTGAGGCCCCTGGGCTCATTTTTTGAGGTCCCCCGCCCGCTAATCGCACAATCAATTTCTCAGAGCAGGGGTTCAGATGTCATGCTGTATTTGAAGAAAAGGATGTTCTGAAAGACACTGCCGTTGTAACACAGCGCTACACCATGGACTTCATGGCATCTCTTACTTAAATACTTACATAAGAAATAGAAAAAGAATTGCATAAATGTAACTACTGTAGGTGCAAGTTAAGTAGAAGGCTACTACTAGTAGAAGTGCAAGTTAGGAGGGGTGGTGCTCTCTGAAGAGTTGGCTCTCTGAAGAGCTTCTTACAGAGCAGGGGCGTCCCTCTCTACCTTTAAGAAGCTCTTGAAGACCCAAGTCTTCAGAGAGCACCTCCCCTCCTAACTTGCACTTCGACTAGTACTTAACTTGCATTTACAGTAGTTACATTCCTGCACTTTTTTTTCAATTTCTAATGTAAAATAGTATTTATTGTTACACTAGGTCTCTATTGCTCGTAGCTTGACTGTTCTCTCCCCTGTACGTCGCTTTGGACAAAAGCATCTGCTAAATGACTAAATGTAAATGTGATCCATGGACCCACACCTGGCAAACTAAGCACCTGAGCAGCCAACACAAAGCAGATCAGGACATGCCCCCCACTTTACTCCGCTCTTACCCCTCACTATGGCTCCCTTGAAGTATCCCTTAGAACAGGCATGCAATTGTTAAAAACATTTACTACACATTTGTTTACATATTTACTACAAACATGTTCCTCCCTAAACTGACATGTAAAAGAAGGGATCCTTGGAACTGGGGTACTCTTCTTTTTGCTGGACAGTGGACTACCATGCTTACTGTTTCAGCAATAGTGAGGTTACGGCTGCGATATCAGTGGTACACTGCTCTACGGTGTCCTCGACATCGCCCACACTGAGGAGTGTGATTGGCAGAGACTATGCTGCTGGGGTAAATGTCCCTGTGATCCTGATTTTCATTACAATATTATGTCTGGTCCACTGTTCTAATATTGTCGCTCGGCCAATTTGTGCTTGGATCCTGAGATTAGGGCTGACCCTGATAGTGTTGTTGCCCTAGGCAAGACTTTACATTGCCCCCCCTCCCCAAACTATGACACACTATGCACTACCTCCAAATGATGATACTGATCTCACTTCTATTAAATACTAAGATATTCATTTATATTCATTGATGTTTGCATGATCGTTCCTGAAACACGACCTGTTGTATTTCATTTGATAGCTATATCAATGTTCAGAAAGGGTATGGGGTGGTAGTAGAGTAGTTCAGTAAGAGGATGACAGTAGTGCCAAGGATCCCTTTCTTTTCACATTTGAATTTCAGGAGGACATGGACATGTTTTTTGACGATTGTGTGTTTACACAACATCTGCAATGTTTATATGTGTATTTTTTTTAATGTAATTTCATAAAGTGGAAACAGAGGTGGTGACATACAGTACTGTGCAAAAGTTTTAGGCAGGTGTAAAAAAAAAATGCTGTAAATCATCGACTCTGTCTGGGATTACATGAAGAGACAGAAGGATTTGAGGAAGCCTACATCCACAGAAGATCTGTGGTTAGTTCTCCAAGATGTTTGGGACAACCTACCAGCCGAGTTCCTTCAAAAACTGCAAGTGTACCTAGAATAATTGATGTTGTTTTGAAGGCAAAGTGTGGTCACACCAAATATTGATTTGGATTTCTCTTCGGTTCACTGTATTGTGTTAATTGATGAAAATGAACTGTTAACACATCCATTTAGAAAGCATTCTTAGTTTACAGCATTTTTTCCCACCTGCCTAAAACTTTTGCACAGTAGCCTACTGTATATCAGAGACAGTTTAATTATCAAAGAAAATTAATTTAAATAAATTGATATTGGAGAAAGTATTGATGGCATACGTGTTGTAAATAAACCAAGTGTTTTGACATTCAGAGCTAATTGTTGGCCAAGCGTTATATTCACTCACGTAAAAACACGTTAGTTACATTTTCTTAATCTACCAACTGATGTATTTCTCGTACCGATGTAAGTCTGGTACAGTCGCTAGCTAGCTAGCATACGGTGAATAAGCTAAACTTTATTTTTGTATTGCAACAGATGATTATTTTATATCGTTGTGTCGTTGATTACAAAAAGAACGAGTGAAAAACCAAGTGTTTCGTGACAGGAATCACCACTTTTCTGAATAGCTGAATCACTTAGCTATTAGCATGCTAAGTAGCTATTGTACAGTTTGCGATTGGTACTATATTGCTCGATAGTGGTAATTAATTGTTTATGGGGTCCTACCGGCAAATAATCGGCCAACAAATAAATTCTGACCAATGAAGTAGCGGAATGTTATTGTAGGAGCCATTTGGGTTCATGTTTTAATCTTGTGTGGGACACTAGATGGCGCTCCATTTTAATTGGGCTCACACCATATAGGTGTGAAAGTTCAGGCAGGTATCAGGTGTTGCTTGACTGAGGGAGAGCACACACACCTTTTTGACCGCTTCATTTGTATTTGCAAAGGTCTGTTACATGTATTATAAGATGCAAGTTTGGATGTATGGACATGCTTATGGATTGGATCTTAATGTGAGAAATAAAGTTTGCATAACCAAGAAAGAGAACGCAAAATTGGAACTTATTTTACATCTAACAAGCGCGTCAATTAAGTGCTCGGTCAGCAATCCCTCTGGGCTTAAAGTATAGATTTAGCCCATACACAAGTCAAAAAGGTATACTGCTCCACGTTACCGACGCAGTAGATTAGGCTACAGCCGCGTTCGAACCAAGCCAAGGCCGTTGTATGCAATCGTGGATTGTAGAGAAAAGGACATCACGCTTGTTCATCCAGCCAACAACCACACATCCGTGGACAGCGCGAGGACGGCGTTCGTATTGGAGTCAACGTTGCTTCACGTCTCTGCGAATCTAAAGGCTACCATCTACCACCAGCACAGAAATCAACACTTCGTTTCGAAAGCCAACTGGAAATTCATCAGACGCATGGCGCCCAACGCGAGGTATGTGTAGCGCTACTAAATGAATGGCCATTCAAGTTTCGTGTACACACTGTGGGGCTAAAAATCCAACGCATTGGTGATCCGATGCATTGGTGACAGTCGGGTTGGGGAGGATCACTAAACTTGACGTTACTTTGTTGCGAACTTGTTGCTAACAATTGAACTGAGATGTACGAAATGGCAGACAAGCCCACTGGGCCACCGGCTGATTCGAACAATGTTGCAAATGGCGCGGATGCGCAAGTGGACAAAGAAAAACGTGTTGTAACATTAACTGCTAAAGCGTTTGTTGAAAAAATTGAACGATTGCAAAAAGATAGGAGGGCTAAGCTTAACAAAGCGAGCAGCTTAAAAAGAAAGATAAAAGAGCTTATACAAAAGGGAAAGAAATCACAGGTCCAGTGTGCTTTTAATGAGCTGCTTAAAGTATGTGATGAAGCAAAGAGTGTTCAAGATTCTGTGATTAGTATGTTACCTGAGGTTGAACAAGAGAAACATGATGTGTGGTTTAAAGCCCAAATGTTGAACATAACTGAATGTATCACACAGGTGCAATTATGGGTATCAAGTGGTGAACAAAAAGTATCTAATGATGATGATGATGATGATGATGATTGCATCAACCCTGATGACAGTATTTCAAATGTAGGCAGCCAACACTCAAGCAGGAAGAGTGCGTGCAGTAGTGGATCAAGCATTACTTCCTCCGCAATAGTTATAATAGAAGCAGACAAGGCAGCGCTGCTTGTCCGTATGGCGGCGTTAAAGGAAAGGCATGCTTTGGAGGAGCAAGAACAGCAAATAAGGAGGAAAAAGGAACAACAGGAACTGGAAACCATGCTTGCTGAGTCTTCAGCTAAACTTGCTGTGCTACAGGCCTCTGATAGCCGGTCAAAGGTGTCCAATGCAATTCATTCTTACCTGGAAAGAGGAACTAGAAACATGGCACCTGTAAACAGATTGGACCCATTGACAAAGGAATTCAATCTTCTACCCCTAAGCAGGCCCCAGCAGACCCAGCAGTTGACGCTGCCCGCAGCCATCAACCCATTAACAGCCATAAGGCCGCCTCAGGGAGCTAGCCAACACCTTGCAACTCGACCAAAGGAGTGGACTAATTCTAACAGCCATCATAGACTGGAAAGGGAAACATTGACGTCGACTCTGGAACGTTCCCATCCCAACACTCAACCAACAGATCAAAGTCACTCTGGAGACCTTCTCATAGTAATGCAAAGGCAAAATGAAAAAACATCAGCACTCGTCCAACAACAACGCCTATCATCATTGCCAGCAAGAGATATCCCCTTGTTTGATGGAGATCCTCTGCAGTATATTTCCTTCATGAGAGCATTTGAACAAGGAGTGGAGGAGAAGGCCAGCAAGGGTGACTGCCTCTACTACCTTGAACAGTTCACTAGGGGTCAGCCAAGGGAGCTGATCCGTAGCTGTCTTCACATGACACCTGAGTATGGCTATGCTAAAGCAAAGCAGCTGCTGTGTGAACATTTCGGCAGTAAGTACAGAATTGCTGTGGCATATATAGAAAGGGCTTTGTCCTGGCCCATAATAAAGACTGAAGAGGTCAGCGCATTGCAGGGTTACTCTCTTTTTCTACGCAGCTGTTGTAACGTGATGGAGGAATTACAGTACATGCAAGAGTTGGATATGCCAATTAATATGAGGGCAATCATGTCTAAACTGCCATTCAAGCTCAGAGAGCGATGGAGAACCAGTGCATTTGACATACTGGAGAAAACCGAACACAGAGCCCTGTTCAAAGACCTGGTGAAATTCCTAGAAAGACATGTCAGAATAATATCAGACCCCCTGTATGGTGACATAAGTGACTTAACAACCTTTAATTCATTCATTCCAGAGGCTAATAGGCCAAAGTCCGATCAAGGGAATAGGATCAACGCAAACAGCTTTGCTACAAACATTGCATCCATGGAATCAATGGAGAATAATGGAGAATGGAGGAATGCGTCACAAGGACTTGACTCTACAGTGGAGCTAGGTTGCATGTGTTGCACTCAAGGCCACTCATTGCAGCAATGCCAACAGTTCAAACCGATGAAACACAGAGACAAGCTAAGCTTTCTTAAAGAGAAAGAACTCTGCTTTGGCTGCCTATGCGCAGGGCACTGGAGTCGGAACTGTGAGGGGCGGTTGACCTGTAAGACTTGCGGACAGAGGCATCCCACTGTACTTCACATCGACAGGAGAGAGACAGCCAGTGCACCTACAGAACCCGCCAAGGAGTCAGAGGCCCAAGTGATTACAGCATCCCCGAAAACTTGTGATCATACAGGGGCCGGAAGGGATCGTTGCCTGCTTCCCATCCTGCCAGTCCAAGTCAAGTCCATTAAGGGAGACAAAGTAATTCAAACGTATGCCTTCCTAGATCCTGGAAGCTCCGCAACATTTTGCTCAGAGCAGCTCATGCGAAGGCTCAACCTTGCTGGAAGACCAACTCGTCTTCTCCTAGAAACCATGGGACAGGAAAGAGTGGTGCCAGCATACTCAGTCTCAGGCTTGGAGGTGTCTGGAATCAATGACAACCTTTTCTATAAACTCCCAGAAACCTTCACACAGAAGAAAATGCTGGTAAATTCAGATAACCTGTTGAAGGAAGGAGATTTGGCAAAATGGGCTTACCTAGCAAAAATTAAAATCCCCAGCATAATGGCTAATGTTGACCTGTTGATTGGAAGCAATGCACCGAAAATGTTGGAGCCCTGGGAGGTTGTCAACAGCAGAGGCGATGGCCCATATGCTATGAAAACAGCCCTAGGTTGGGTTATTACTGGTCCTTTGCATGGAAACAACAGCAGTTCCGGAGAAGAGTGTACATCAGCCATGGTTAATAGGATATCCATGTGCAAGGCAGAGGCTATGTTAAACGACCGACCCATCACCAAACTGACCGATGATCCAAATGATCTCGAACCCCTGACTCCTAACCATATCCTGCTTATGAAAGGAAAACCATCTTTACCACCCGGACTGTTTGAACAAAATGACCTGTATGAATGTATGAATGCTGTATGAATCATAGGTTAGCCTTAACTTGTGTAATTTTACCTTGATAATGTTTCAAACTTGTGGAGTGTCTTTAGTTGTGATTTCACTCTGCCCACTTTTCTTAATGGCTCCCATTGGTATGTGTTTTAATTGTTATGTCTGTCGGCCATCACAATTAGGGGCCAGTGTGTAGGAGCCATTTGGGTTCATGTTTTAATCTTGTGTGGGACACTAGATGGCGCTCCATTTTAATTGGGCTCACACCATATAGGTGTGAAAGTTCAGGCAGGTATCAGGTGTTGCTTGACTGAGGGAGAGCACACACACCTTTTTTGACCGCTTCATTTGTATTTGCAAAGGTCTGTTACATGTATTATAAGATGCAAGTTTGGATGTATGGACATGCTTATGGATTGGATCTTAATGTGAGAAATAAAGTTTGCATAACCAAGAAAGAGAACGCAAAATTGGAACTTATTTTACATCTAACAAGCGCGTCAATTAAGTGCTCGGTCAGCAATCCCTCTGGGCTTAAAGTATAGATTTAGCCCATACAGTTATACTCCGTTGACAAATGAGCAGTCGAAACGTCACAATCGCGATGCGTTCTATGACGTACCTAGCAGGTATTGACGAGCTAGTAGACATTTAACCCACACTATTTTAATAGACTGTAGAAATGAACTGTTTTTGAGATACCTTCCCCCGAAAGGACGTGTCTCGTCAGACACCTGTCCTACAAGAGATCAAGGATCAAGACAGCTATCTCAATTTTCGAACACAGCCTGTATTTAATCCAGACAACTGGTAACTGAGGGCGATACAGAGATAAGGAGGGGACTTGAACTTGACCACCGAGCATCCTGATTGGCTAATACAAAGTACGGTGACTCATGATAAACAAACTGCATAATCATTTAACAAAATGATTTACAACATTTTTTTTTTTATCGCAATACAGTATACAAAAACATACAGATAAGTGCTCATCACATCAGCCATAAAACAACATCAGATAAGTAATATCAAATAAAATAATAAATAATAAAAATACACAGGACAGATACATTTCATAAATTCGAAGCAAAAGTTCAATACGACAAGGAAAAAGGATGATATCATTCCACATTGAAGAGTTCTCTGTACATTTTAATCGTTCTATTACTTTTGTTTGTGTTTATCATGTCCAGTGTGTCAGTATACTGTGCAAATTCATGTGAGAATCTGGTCAAATTAGGGGTCACCTGTGCATATCTGCTTTTGTGTATATGGAATTTGCCAAATAATATAATATGAATTCAAAATTGTTATTCTTATGAACAAAATAAGTGATGACACTTTTACAGTCAATTTTAACATTCATTTTAGTTTTACACAATATGTATCTTTCAATCTGAGTCCAAAAGGTAAGTGAGCATGAGCAGTGGTAGAACAGACGAGTTAAAGATTCAGAATCCCTATTGCAGAAGGAGCATTTATTTTCTAAAAATATAGATAAATACAAATTTGTTACATATATATTGTGTCAAATTTGAATGTGCACTTGTTTAATTTTATTAGTAATACAACATTTGTATGGCAAAAGCCATGCTCTTTGCCAGTCAATGTCATTAAAGATGCTATTCCAGAAAGCTTTCCCTCTGGGACTAATCTTCCTTTTTTCAAATAATGTGTTACGTATGTGTTTATTGTTGCATTTAATATCCATAATGTCTATACCATTTACAAACAAGAGGGGATCTATCCTTAGTACTTCTTGAAATTGGAGGTGACTCTTCAACAGGGGTACATCAGTCTCTGCGCTCGCAGTTGTTGAATTTCCTCTCGCGGCTGCTAAAATTGAGTGCGCAGAAGAAATTCACGCTTGCGAAAACCTGAAATTCGCTTGAATACACGTTTCCTCGCATGTGTGAGTTTTGGCACTAAAATAACGCCATAGGAGGAGCGGTCGCAACAACCTAGAGCTGAACACGCTCAAAACCGTGGAAATGACAGTGGACTTCAGGAGGAGCCCCCCTGCACTGCCCCCCCCCCCTCACCATACTCAACAGCACTGTGCTGGCTGTGGAATCCTTCAGGTTTCTGGGATCCACAATCTCCCGGAAACCTGAAGTGGGAACACAACAATTAACCTTTCAAAATATTTAATCAGAATGGTGAAAAGGTGGGTTAATTTAATGTAATATTCAATATATAGAGGTAATGATTCAGAGGATATTTCCCCTGAATTTACTCTTACACATTTTACATACATAATTATAATTCAAAATGGATTTTATAAGCCAGTATTTTAAGAATTTGTATTTGGTGATTGTGAAATAAAAACAATAGATTTACCTTTTAATAACCTCGACATCCAACCATTCCACTCCATTCAATGAGATCCAGACTTTAGTGCAATGATGTAGTCACTGATAATGAGTGGGACATTGCCAATCGCCAACCTAATGACCCACTGTAATTAGTATGTGGAAATATGCTGGTGATTAACTTCACCTCATTTCAGTGATCATGTTTTAATGATGAGCCTGGCATTGACAGTGAACCTGCAGGACAGAGAGATGCCAAGGCACAGCTCTTCCTCTGCTTCATTAGTATGGCCAGGAGCAGCACATACTTCTTTCTCTTGTTTATTTCTCTTCAGAGCAAGAAGGATACACATGGTACCTGACAAAATATGTTTTACTGAGCCAAACATCCCAAATGACTGCCAGGTTCCACCAATTTCTGTCAAGTAGCTTTAAAGGAGAAAGATCAGCCTTAGTACTCATGTTTGGGATTTTAAAGAAATGCAAACTTTTTTGCTAACAGCAGACACCCATGTATGTATACACATACCTGTTTATCTGAGAATAGTGTTTTCTCTATAGTTCTATGATAATTATGCAGTTGTCACATTGTGTCAGAAACCGGTGTATCCACTGATCCTGACAAAATCAAGGCAGTGTCCCAGTGGAAACCGCCGACCAATTTGAAATCTTTACAGTCCTTTTTAGGGTTTTGTGGCTATTATAGACGTTTTATTGCCAATAACTGGTCTATTGTTCGCCCTTTGACTGACCTGACTAGAGGTTATGCCCCTCCCCAGAAAGGCCGCCCTACTAAGTCAGACCCGACCAAACAGTACTTGAGCAAATCTGAGCCGTTTGGAGACCGTTGGAATCCTGCTTGCGCTGAAGCGTTTCAGAAAATAAAGGATTGGCTGACCAATGCCCCAGTTTTGGCTTTTGCTGACCTAACAAAGCTGTACATATTGCATGTGGATGACGGATTGGGAGCAGTACTGAACCACGAGAACCCAGAAGGATTGCGGCCTGTGGCCTTTGCAAGTAGAAAGCTCAGCGCTCCCGAAAGAAACTAGCCTGTTCACCAGCTTGAATTCTTAGCATTAAAATGGGCAGTAGTAGACACATTTCATGACTACCTATATGGAGCGCACTTTACTGTGAAAACTAACAACAACCCTCTGACGTTATGTCCTGTCTACCATCAAACTAAGCGCTTGTGGCCATAGATGGTTGGCAGCCTTGTCCACATATGATTTCGGTGTCCAGTACAGCCGGAAAGTGCGTGCGGCGGGTCCCCGTCGTGCTGCCGTCCCTTCATGGGGGCGTTAGCCGGTGGGGTAGCCCGTCGCACGCTGCCTACTGTGTGAGCGGCTGGGTAGTGGCGGTGCGCGGCGGCGTGCCCGTCTCGCAGATCTCCCCAGCTACGGCACGCTCTGGGCCCCTCGCCTCGTCTTGTAGTGTTCATATTCACGAGTTCATATTCATGAGTGCATAATATTTACACATGAGTTCATCACAAGCTAGCAGCTGCCTACTGTATGCACCTTACCTATGTGTGTGTAAAGAATGCTGATATGAAAAACAACCAGTAGTCAATGTGAAAGCTGCCAATTGAATGGTGATCTTAGATACTCTATTGGGTTTATGTATTTGTAAGTTTGACTCTGAAAGAATCAGTGCCTCACCAGCCACGAACCTCACCGCACGTCACTGCTAGACAGCAACCTACACCAGAGGACTAATTACCAGTACTGGTGTCTGCTAACTTTACTTTGGCCAGTCTAAGCTTACAGTCAATAACTGTGAAAGATTTGAGTGAGTATGCATGTGTGTGTGCCCTAAACACACACACACACATGCAGAAACACACACCCTGTTCATTACAAAGACAAACCTCCATGGCAATATGTGAACGCACTGTATGTCTCTGTCTACTATTGTATCATGGAGGAAGGGGTTCCATTAACAGGTGTAGTTAGGGAATGAGCAGGGACTGAATTAGTCAGGGAAACTCCACCAAGCTGTGCTGGTGTAGGACTGGGTATTAATTATATATGAGCATTGGTGACACAGAGCTCTTATGTAACTGTCTCAAATGTTTCCAACTGCTTTAATTATTATGTACAGCATGCACTTGGCTGTGAGCAACAGCAAGACCCACTAAAATACAGCTCTAATATTTATTTTGCCTCTTAGTTCTTGGATAAAAGTATCAGCTGTGGCACAGGATATGGATAGTTTACAGTCAGAAAAGTCATGTCAGAAAAAGCATTAGCCTTGTGATGATGCAAAATGTCTGAATTGAAATGTTATCATCCATATTGTGACATGAGATGAGGATACAAGTGGGTGACTGGTTCCAGTTGGAAGTTCTAGGTCTTGCTAGGGGAAAAGAAAGTGGTTGTAAAATAAACTAATACTGATTAACTAAACCTAGAAGAAAAGGTAGAAGAGATAGATTCTGAATTTCATCTCTGAGGAGAATAATCAGCGATTACCTCTTTATCTGAGAATAGTGTTTTCTCTATAATTCTATGATAATTATGCAGTTGTTTAAAGCTGCAGAGGCATTATTACACACACTCACATAGTGTATATTGAATATAGTATAGTATATAATATAATATAATGACACACAGAGCCTAAAACAAGATCATTTGCAAGACAGAGCAGCAAGAAACATACAAAGAGAACATTCCAGTCATCAGGAATATGGGCCTCACTTCACTAGCATGCAACCTGTTTTTCCTTGCCAAATGGTAAGAGCCTAGGGAAAGAGCTGAGGTTGTTGCCAAATTCCCTGCAAACAAAACAAAACATAAAAAATGGCTGATTTCCAGAATGAGCTGTGCTATGACCAGCCAAAAAAAAACAAACAAGCAAACAAAGCCCCAAACAAATGGTAGTATCTCATTACCTGTTCTCCGTTTTAGTCAAGATGAGGCGGCCGTCACCAGAGGGAGGTCTAGTGGTTTTCTACGTCTCACATTCTCTGTGATCTTGTTGACTGGGCTTCCTATTTCAAATAGAGTTCATAAAATATGAGTGCATCCAATAGTTCTATCGGCACATGGAGGGGCAGGCTGTATCCAGGACATAATCCGATGTTTGTCTGATTGATGTGTATGCAGATGAGAGTGAGTGCATTCAGAACACAGAGGTGCCTAGACTCCAGCTCTCTATCACCTCATCTTATTTAGCAGGATCTCAATGTTATCCTTTGTGCTGTTGAGGGCATCATATTTAGCAGTACATAGGGAATTTACAATTCAAATATTTTACTCTCTTTTTGAACCTTGATAAAAAAAACGATTAAATGCAGAATAATCATTTTGCATGTTTATAATCTTGGTGAATTACCCTAGATAATTCCTAAAAACTCAAACAATACACATACAGTTTGAATTATTCTGCTGTTAAATTGAGATCTCACACAGAATTTTTCATTCATCCCTCTACAATTAATAATCTGCTGATTTCTGTTCACATGTCTGTGAGAGGATTGATTCACTTGTCACGAATGCCAATCTACATGTCCTCCCGAAGTTCAAATGCGTTGGCCGTGCTCTCCATTTGAAACCACATCCAGGTTGGGTCCGCTTTGATTTGCTGTTTTGCACATTATGAATTCTGCTGGAGATTTCCATGTCCACGTGTAAGCTAATACATGTATGGATACAAAACCTATGAACCTGAACACACAGCAATGTTTAAACAAATCCTGGATCAACACATCAAAGCCTCCGAGATGCGCCATAGGGGCTTTTTGATCATTGCAAATAATGTAGAAATCAATCTACATGGATGGTTGACTCAAATACTTTATACATTCTGTAATACCATATCACAGCAGTAGGTCTTAATAGTATGTTAATGTGAATTTGCATGCAATATGTATGCTAGTAAAGTATTTCTTCCAGTAAAAGAGAATGGAGATGAGATGCTGCCATTTACTCAAGAGAGTAATCAAAATACACTGAAAACTGATGAATTAGTCAAATGCTGTATTTTTACTCCTATTATTAAAGGAGTATTTTTCAATATCTGAAGAGCATTATGAAGTTTGTGTGATTTCTTTTGCCTGATCTTTTTTCCCCCCTATCCAGTTTCCTTCCTATTTATAACCCTTACTTTTAGGGACCCTGACTGCCGTTACCATTGGTTACCCGTAGGCTTGTACTGATAACGAAGGGAACATTCACAGGGATAGAACATGGAGCTGGTTTTGGAGAGTGAGGACTGCATTACTGTGCAATATGTTTAATGCCACAACCCAATAAGCATATTCTTTAACTGGCACAAAAAAATAAGAAGAAATAAACTAAGAAAAAGTAATAGAACAAACCACCCTCAAATGGTGTACCTATCATTTTCATTCTCCCTAATATAATGATGTAGAAGCATCACTAACCCTATGGACATATCTAGATACGTACTGTATATGCATAGTCACATTGGTACTCTGGTCCATTAGGTAGGGAAGTCGGCAAGACAAGTACTCTTGGGTTATGGCAATGACACAAAGTGAATACTAGCTATTTTCATTTTAGTTTTCTCATATTTGTTCTACATGAGCTAATTATTTATTTTCTCGGTTTTGTCAGGATGCTTTATAGAAATACAGAGTTTTATTATTATTATTATTACTATTACTTCTGGGACAGGCCTATTTGAGTTGAGATGGCATGAGCATAGCATCACTAATAGTAGATCAGTGCCAAAAATCATTTTTCTGTTTTCTTTATCTCCATACCTTTTTACTGTTTGATAGTGGATAGATTTGAATCATTCCATTGCAACTTACTGTTACAGTGCAACTTAGTGCAAGTAAGTAGTATTCAGGGTGGTATAACTGATGGTGTAACGTGCCAAAAACTACAACTGCCCACTTTTTCTACTTGGAAAATATGGTGTATGTGCAGAAGAAATGATATACCATTGTCATGTTAATAACCAAGTCAACAGAGGGGCCCTTTATCGGCCAGAGAGATAAGGCTTTGTGTTGCTTTAATAAGCCACTATCCTTGTATTGTCAATGTACTTTATCGTCTCTAATAGAAAATACCCACTCGCTCTCTGACTGGCCCTAAATTATCACCCATCTGTATTTATGAGCCAGGATTCATTCTTTCACATTCTCTACAGAGCCTTGCACCTTCATTAGGTTTCAACTCTCTCTCTCTCTCTCTCTCTCTCTCTCTCTCTCTTTCACACACACACTCACACACATATACACATACACACACACGCACGCACACACACACACACACACACACACACACACACACACACACACACACACACACACACACACACACACACACATTCCTTTCCTCTCTTCCATGCCATCTCTGCTGCTCTGTGTGAGCCTAGGGCAACAATGCAAGATGTCTGTGATCTGCGTCTGCCAAAGAAAGGAGGTTAATAATGTCTTTGAGGAAAGTCTCTGGAACCAACCCCGTTCAACTGATCTTTATCATGAGGGGCTTTAAGTAACACTGTAGAATTTGCATGCCGGTTTGTATCCAAGAGCACTTATTTTATTATGCCATAGCCAAGTTGTTGGATTCTGTTGCTCTAAGCGCTCTCTCAACCCTCTCCTTTCCCCTCTCTTTCTTGAAGTCTCTCTCAGTGTCTCTGTTCTCAAATTCTCACTTTGACTCAAGAGGATGTTCTTATTATGCTGTTGCGACTGCATACGAAAGTTAAATTAATTCAATTTAAAGTATGTTGTCATATCAACATGAACTTAATCCTAGCCCTGGGCCTAATTTACATCAGTATCAAAACATTTATTTTTCTAAAGCTGAAGCACCTGTTTCTCTGTATTTTGTGTAGTTCAGGCAGTTCCTCCACGTCTGCTTGTAGCACATTTCAGACAGTCCTCTAATGATTCTTCAGGTGCTCATGGTTCCAGTGTGTGTGTGTGTGTGTGTGTGTGTGTGTGTGTGTGTGTGTGTGTCTGTGTGTGTGTGTGTGTGTGTGTGTGTGTGTCTGTGTGTGTGTGTCTGTGTGTGTGTGGTGCTCATGGTTCTAGTGTGTGTGTGTCTGTGTGTGTGTGTGTCTGTGTGTGTGTGTGTGTGTGTGTGTGTGTGTGTGTGTGTGTGTGTGTGTGTGTGTGTGTGTGTGTCTGTGTGGTGCTCATGGTTCTCTAATGCCCAGCGCAGAGGCAGTATATCTCCACCTCTCTAATCCTTCCTCCTCCCCTCACCTCCCCTCCCCTCAGCCCTCCTCTCGTTCTAATGACGCACATGAACAAAATCACCCAGAATAGAATATTATGGAACTGCATCTACCTCCCACTGCACTCCAGGTTTGATTTAACCACCAGGGCATAGATGGTCATGTAGAATACTTGAGCAACTTAACATACTGCTGAAGTGCTCAGAATTTCAGCTGAAGATTTGTATTTGTCACATTTATGCATTACTGATTCCCATCTATGCTGCAGCCTTACATTACCTTATAGTGTTGTATGGACATTATGATTCACAGTGTTCAAAAATAACTTCAGGTACTACATCAGTATGGCTTGGACACATCTGTGGGGTTCAGTCAATACTAGTGTATGTGTACAGTTTTACCAAAGGGATACATTTGGAGTCATCAACTAAGCCTGTATTTCTGTTTGATCTAAGCAATCGAAAAAGTCTGTTTTCCTTCTGACCAGAGGACTAGACCATACTGTGGATGGAACGAGCAGTTATGTAGCAGCCGTGGCAGTAGGGACCTAATCTGAAACAGCGCGCTGAGCATCAACATTGTCACTTCCTTTATCAGCATGGGATCACTCTCTCTCATATCTGCTTATCAGAAGCCACCTGAAAGCCAGTGCTATTTGGACGAAAGCACAGTGTGCTGCTGAACTGAACTGCGGCTTTCACAGCACAGCACAAATGCATGATGGATGATCAAGACACCGCTGCATACTTCATTCAAAGTAGTATTTCCATGTTACAGCACTTGCACAAGATTGTGAAAAAGACTCATTCTAAACTGAGACTGCAGTCTGTGGAATAGGATGGTGAAAACATCAGAGGCCCTTTTCAACCTCTGACCTATTTGCAAGTCAACAGTTTGTGACACATGTATTTTTCTTCACATACTTGTTTAATATTAAGTTTTGTTTTTATTTTGTACCAAATAGTTCTTTTGTATCAGGTAATCTCATTTTCTCATGTATTCCTCTGCCTGTTGTTTCTGCCCCTCTGTGCTCTATGAGTAGTCTTGTTTTAATCTGGGTCAGTTTAAGTAGAGAGTTCCCCAGCATTTACCAGACTGAGGGGAAACGCTATTCTTAGCACACAGCAGTTCTGGGGTTGTCCTCTTTTTATTGCAGTGGTAGAATATGAATATTGCAAACAGCGCTGCCTTTATCGGGGCTGAATTTGCACTGTTTTTCCACATGAAAGCGTGTGTCAGTTGTCATTTTGTATATGTGGCGATGTGTGCGTGTGTATGTGTGTGCGTGACCACTTTATACGTCAGCATTATAATAAAAAAATCATGAATCTTTCATTATGTTATGTTATTTTCCCCCTTTTGGTATGAGTAATACAGGCTATAAATGGCATATTGTGACAGCCCTGCTTAGAATTGAATAACATGGTACTAGTAAGTGTCTGTGTGTGTGTGTGTGTGTGTGTGTGTGTGTGTGTGTTTTCTTATCTCTGGCACAGTGTAACTTGATGCAGAAGGTTACGAGAAAGCCTATTATATTTGATGAGATCAATTTAATTTAGCAGTAGACTCATATATTAATGCATACCACTAAAATATACAGTATGCTTATCAAAACAAAATGTCAAAAAGTTATTTACCCCTTACTTACCAGCTCTCTTCCTCACTATCCTTCCTGAAGCCCCGGGTCAAGCAGCTTAATTGACTCTGCTTATCTCCAATGCTTTTGTAGCCCACCCCCTTATTACCTGATTGCTTCACCTCACTTGCGCAGCATCAATATTTTAGTCAGAGATTAATTTCTCGACTGAATTTAAGCATTGGAAAGTTCTCAGCAATCAGATAACATTTATAAAGTAATACTTGACCTGGAGGGGGTGGGCCTGGCCATTATCAATCCAGAGCTCATCAAATGTATTTCAGCGTTGCCTCGCCTAATAATCCACCAATCTCCTCATCCATCAATTGAATCCAAAGTGCCATCCCGGCCTTCAGCTTATTGCACTCAAAATGGGAGACTCAGCATTCATAGAGGAACCTCACTGCCCACGCCCGCCTGCATGTGTCAACACATAGCCATGCTCTCATATTCCAGTATGCAAGCAGCATTCAGCAGTAATCCCTCAATAAGAGGTAGTGCAGTCAATCTTTGGAGAGTGGATTGAAGGTTACCTTAAAAATGTCTATGTATCGCATGTTACATTTCTATACTGGAGGTTTATTTTTTAGTGGTAACCAATGTTATCAAGTACCACAGTCACATCGATCTTTTCAGTATGGTTGTCTAAGGCGATACATTATATTAAATAACAAATTGATTTCCTCCTATGTCTGTGTGCCTATTTTATATGTTTTGATTTAATTAAATTTAAGTTTGAATGTATTGCCCGACTGGTATAGTAGCATAAAACACATGTAAAAAACTGTGATCTCACAATCATTATCATTTCATTACAAAATAAACAGAACCAGATGTTATTTCAGTGTAGGCTAATTATAGCCTACTTTCATGCCCCTTGTAAAGGATGATCATTAATTAATGGATGACACTGTCATTTTAACAATTATTACCTTTTGTTTGCAGCAGTGATGAACCTCCCTGTCAAGTCAGTAGAGAAACCTATACAGGGAGCTGCACTTGCAAGCGCCATTCAACAGGCTCCGATGTTGGCCTTCATGGACGCCCTGACAATCACAGCAAGGTCAGTCCCAGAAGGCAGATGGATTTCGGAAGATCTGGTAGAGCTCATCAAAGTAGCCAGTGTTCCAGACCGCGTTCAGGACCGCATTTGGACCGCAAGACACTGAGAAGCCTGTAAAGAGCCTGTGGAGGAGGTCCAGAGCTGAACTGAATGCCAAGGCAGGCCCGGCCCCATGATGAAGGGACTGGAGGGCCACAGCAGGATGAAGGGACTGGAGGGCCACAGCAGTGGAACAGCAGGATGAAGAGACTGAAGGGCCACAGCAGTATAACAGCAGGATGAAGGGACTGAAGGGACTGAAGGGCCACAGCAGTAGAACAGCAGGATGAAGGGACTGAAGGGACTGAAGGGCCACAGCAGTATAACAGCAGGATGAAGGGACTGAAGGGACTGAAGGGACTGGAGGGCCACAGCAGTAGAACAGCAGGATGAAGGGACTGAAGGGACTGAAGGGCCACAGCAGTATAACAGCAGGATAAAGGGACTGGAGGGCCACAGCAGTAGAACAGCAGGATGAAGAGACTGAAGGGCCACATCAGTAGAACAGCAGGATGAAGGGACTGAAGGGACTGAAGGGCCACAGCAGTAGAACAGCAGGATGAAGAGACTGAAGGGCCACATCAGTAGAACAGCAGGATGAAGGGACTGAAGGGACTGAAGGGCCACAGCAGTAGAACAGCAGGATGAAGGGACTGAAGGGCCACAGCAGTAGAACAGCAGGTTATCATCCTGCTATGCTCATTTCTGGCTTTTCTTTCATCCTGCGGTTGGCAATGTAGTGGCGTTTTGACAAGATGCAGAAATGCCCTACCTTACCTTTTCCATGCGTTTGTGCATTATGGCCTTAATATGAAATAGAAATATTTGTGGCAGATTGCCAGGCCACTACCTAAAATTGGTCTGGTGGTAAGTTTAATGAAATTCATTGATTTAACCGTGCAATAGCCTCTGAAAGGCTAAATAACAAAAAACACAAGACTACTGTTTCAAAATCAAATAATACATTTATTTCACAGCAGTGGTGAAGCCAGTATTAAAGTGTCCTCACAACAATTTAGACAATCGAGCACAAACATAGGTCTATTTACTGAACATACTTGCATTTATGAACGATTCTAACCACTGAGAGATGACTGCTAAAATCTAAAAAATAATAGCGTAAGTTATAATAAAAAAAGAGCTGGGGGGTAACCTTGATTGACGCTGGGGTAATATCTTCTGCGGGTGGTGGAGCTAGCAAACGTTCAGGCTCAGCAATATCATTGCTTCTGCTGTGGATACTAGTCTCGGCTGGGGTCTTGGGGCAGAGTTTTGTTACCAAGTAAATAGCTTGAGTTTTTTTATCACATCACATACAGGTAGAGATTTAAATCGAATAAATACATCTCTTGATAATGCACATCACACAGCGCTGTCTGAGGTTCTGAAATAACAGCAGCATGTTTCTGAACTATGACATGTTTCTATGTTTCATTGCTGTTTGTGCAGTTGGGAAAGAGACTGGATCAGATAACAAGCTGGAAATACTTTATGGGGATAAACTTCACAGAAGGTTTTACATTTCTGTCATTTCTATGACACTAGAATGTCGGCCAATGTGCTTTTTTCCTATAGGGTATATTAAACTTAAACTGGGGGGGGGTATAAAATATCGTGTGAAGGGGATGATCAACCAAGCCGAGGTGTGGCTAAGAGATCTGTAGCTAAGAGTTCTTATGTAATCCTTCTGAGACCCCTATGGTCACTGTGTAAGGGTCTCCCTCGTCTGTCTCAACAGCAGAGGGTTTGGAAAGAAAAATCAACAACTTCTTGAGGAGGTTGCTGTCTGTCCCCAAAGGCTTTTGTTCTATCAGCTTGTACAGTTCAGGGAGCAGGCTGCAGCTGCCAATGACGTCAGTGGTGGATGAGGACAAGATGGCAAAAGACATGTTAGCTATGATGCTGAGGCATAGTGGAGACCAGGCTGTCCGGCAGATATCAGCATCCGGACAGGATGCAAGTGAACAGCTGGAAGTGCAGATAGATAGAACAGATAGGCCGAAGAGCGGCTACAGTATGCTGACATCGTGGGGACAGTGACTCAAGGGAGGCTTGGCCTGGGCCGCATCAACAGAGCAAGCTGGAGGGACGCAAAGCCAAATGAGTGGCGAAGTATGGTGCAGAAGTATGGTGCAGACGTATGGGGCAGAAGTATGGGGCAGAAGTATGGTGCAGAAGTATAGTGCAGAAGTATGGTGCAGAAGGAGGTCAGACCAGCCAGGGTGGTGGCCATGAGGCAGATTGGACAGTATGAAAGGAAGATCATTGGGATGGAAGGATATCTGGAACATGGAGGGGCATCTGATCAAGTTTTTCCTCTGTTCCATCTATGTTGTCCAACCAATACCAACAAATCTCAAAAGGTGGAAACTAACTGGCAATCCCTGCCTGGAACACAACCTCTCCGCATGCCACACCAGCCTGAGGGACGGGAGATTCAGATGGTAGTATGATCAGGTGCTGGACGGATGAGAGAAGGAGAGGAAGCAAAAGACCACCATTTACATTTAGCAGACGCTTTTATCCAAAGCGACATACATATGTGCGACTTACAATGTATACACATTTTACATTTTACATTTACACTGATGGCACACTGCACATCAGGAGCAATTAGGGGTTCAGTGTCTTGCTCAAGGACGCTTCGACAGGGAGTCGAACTAGCAACCTTCTGATTACTAAACGACTTCTCTACCTCCTGTACCACTGACGACCACCAAGCCCCAAGCCAAAGGCCTTCACTTCAACAGCTTGCTCGGGCCGGGAGATAAGGCAGGGACGGAGGCTGGTAGTACAGGGGCCCTTGTTACGGCAAACGACATTGTACTCTGGTCAAGAATTACAAAGCAGGTGGCCCTCCTGGAGCTGACGGTACCCTGGCAAGGAAAGGATTGACGATGCGCACAAACGCAAGCCGAGAAAAACATTAGTCCCTCAACCTTGAAAGCCAGCAGAGGGGATGGAGAACATGGAACATCTCGGTGAAAGCTGGTTACAGGGGTTTCCCAGGGCAGTCACTCTGGAGAGCATTGAGTGTCCTCAGGGACAGCTGGGTGAGAGGGTCTGCCGGCAGGCATGAGATTGGGGTCGCAACCATTACCAGGTGGGCTGAGACAGCATCCAGATGGGGGGGCTATGAAGTCACAAAGATCTGAACCCGAGGTTCTGCCCTTGGATGGTGGAAGAGTAATCAAAGAGAGCTATTTTATGCCAACCACCTCACATAAGGTGCAGGAGGTAACTCCAGCCAGGTGAGGTGGTAGTGATATGACATTAAATAAAGACACATGCAGGTAATAACAAGAGTAAATAGACAGCACCTGTGGTTTGTAGAAACATTTTCTACATTTGCAGCAAAAAAAAAAAAATCACAACATCTCTGTAGGAAGTTAACTGACTTGACCTTAGCCTTAGTCAACCATCTGACCCTGAAGTTATGTGAAGTAACTTGGCGCTGATTGGCAGCCACGCTTCTGTCAGTCTGCCCCAGGGCAGCTGTGGCTACTGAGGTAGCTTACCACCACCGGTATGACTGTGTGTGTATGACTACTGGACTCTGGACTCTGTAAAGCGACTTCGGGTATATAGAGAATCGCTATATAAAATTGAATTGATTGATTGATTGATTGAAGTACTCACAGTAAGGATTGTTCACGAAACCAATTAGTTTGAACAAATAACACACACGACAGCTTTAATATTCTGTTCTTTTTTTTACTGATTAGTTTTGAACAGATATGGTGTTTATATAAGTCCCTATATGGCCTTCCAACCATGCATGAGGTGATTATCATGGATCGGAACGTTGCAGTTGTGGGATGAACATTAGGCATATATACTTAGTCATCCCCTTTTTCACATTTAATTGAGTAATTCGTCTTACTTTTAAAGAGTGTTTTGTGTTGCAACAGTTCTTTCCGCCATGACATTACTGATCTGAAGACATGTCATAATCCTTTCGAGCTAATTCATTTACATGATGAAGTACAACTCTCGATCATCACAATGCATAGATAAAATACACGGTCTTGTTGTATTACACAATCACATGTGTCAACAACTGCATAACAACATATCAACACATGAGCATTAACATATCAGTCAATCTGCGATTGGATTTCATACCTACAGTTCCCTTCATCTTGCCAATTTCACTGAATGTAGTTTGAGAACATTCTGGTTTGGAGCAAAGAGAGCACATTTTTTTTCCTGACCTCATTATCTGCTCATGAATGTATCTCTGATTGTTTACTCATCTCTATTCAAGAGATTCCATGTTCTCTAACTTTTTCCTATTTTGCTTGATAGATCTGTTCTTTTGAAATGAGCCTCAAGCCTTCTTGCCTGAGCAGCTGGGGTATAAAAATACTTCTTCTGATATTCAGCTGACAAAGCAGATGAATAAAATGACTTTATAAAGATGAATAAAATGACTTTATAAATGGATCTGATGTAACCACACACTCATACACCACTCACCCTCTATGATCTGAACACCGAGCATTAGGCTGAGATTTAGGATGTGGACGACATTTCTATTATTTTATTTGTATTACATTGTTTTTTTATTATTTAAGTTTAAAATGAATGGAACCCAAACCCCTAACTTCTACTACTTGTGTGATTGAACAACTAGAACAACAGCAGAAGCGCATCAGCATTTAGCACATTCAGCAAAAAAAATATACAATCCAACCTTTTTGCTGCGAAGACACTTAAGATGGCCACTCTTGCAAACACTGCTGTCTGCAGGGGATTTCTGCAATACAAGTGAAGTGATCCATAGGGAGGATGGCTTAGTATGGCTTCCTTCCTTCACAGATATTTTCTCACACAGCATGATTCTCTTTTCTCCATTCTTTCCAGGAGAGAAGGGATGGGTGTGTGTGTGTGTGTGCACTCATTCATGCCTGCAATGGGAGGACTGGTGATGGCTGGCCCTAATGGGAACCGTGTGCTGATGGAGGGTATATACTGTGGTCAGGCAAAGACAGGAATCAAGAGATGTGCAGAGACAATTAAGGCCGGGAGATGCACAGAGATAGCCAGAAACCTTGAGAGAATCTACATAGTGAATGTGAAACCTACAGGCTCAAACATTGACAGTATCCCCATGAGAATTGTATTATTAGCCGGGCTCATTATATGGTACGTCCACACAGATAAGTAAGGGTGCAGAGGGTGCAGAGGGCGGTGCGCTCTCTCTCTCAATCTTTCAGGCAAGCATACGCTGCTCCAGCTGTAGATCATTACTGCCCAGTGAGCACAGAGACCTAATGCTCAGGTGTCATAATCATTACATATGACAATATCATAAGAGTAAACATCTAGAATCATGAGGAAATAATTGGACCTAGACACCTTTAAGTGCAGGCCTACATGTTGTGGTCTTGGCAGACGTGTCATCAGCTGATTTACTAGTTCCATTTATTATTTTGACTGAATACCTATGGCTTGTTCATTTATTATTTTGACTGAATACCTATGGCTTGTTCATTTATTGTTTTGACTGAATACCTATGGCTTGTTCATTTCAGTAGCATGCTTGCCGTGCAGGCCTGTACCCTATCCATCTGCTAAATGACCTGTGGGGAACTAATTGGAATAGCTCTGCTTTACATCTTAATTATATACAAAAGCTGATATTTTTCATTGTTTAATTTATAACCAAAAGCATTAGTTCAAAGATGATATATCGTATTTGTGGAATGTACTGTAATCAACCCATATGAATATATATCTTGCAAAACTCTCTAGTATTCTCCAATCTTTCCAAAGAGAGGGAACATGGGGGACATGTCATGAACTGGAATGAATTAGAATGAATTTAGAATTTAGAATTAGAATGAATTTAGAATTTAGAATTAGAATGAATGAATTAGAATGAATTTCTCCCTCTTAGAAAGCGAGGATGAAGTACAATTCCTAAAATAGAGTGAAGCCAGTGTGTGCCAGTCCTCTTGATTCAGGCGTAGATTATTCTTCCTTTTCTGTTGACAGTAAAACATGCAAGCAAATGACTTGCTATTTCATTCTTTTGAGGTCATTTTAAAGCACAATAATGAACGGGGGTCAATGTATTAAAGCCTGTAGTCATCGTAGAAGTACCGGTTCATGAAGAGCAATTTGCATGTTCATGCATAAATACCCTGAGGAGGAGGAGGAGGAGGAGGAGGAGGAGGGGGGCTTGTGCCTAATATAATCAGCTAACTGTTTACTAGATGTAGATCAAGAGTGGGCTATCAAGGTTTGGGTTCTGACTTTGATCGTTTATGTTGTGATGACTGTGCCTGATCCCTCAGTCTGTCTCTTTGGCCACGCCACTGCCTTTACTGTCACAGCCTTTACTGTCACAGCCTTTACTGTGCCACTGCCTCCACTGCCTTTACTGTGCCACAGCCTTTACTGTGCCACAGCCTTTACTGTGCCACTGCCTTCACTGTGCCACTGCCTTTACTGTGCCACAGCCTTTACTGCCTTTACTGTGCCACAGCCTTCACTGTGCCACTGCCTTTACTGTGCCACAGCCTTCACTGTGCCACTGCCTTTACTATGCCACTGCCTTTACTATGCCACTGCCTTTACTGTGCCACTGCCTTTACTGTCACAGCCTTTACTGTGCCACAGCCTTTACTGTCACAGCCTTTACTGTGTCACAGCCTTCACTGTGCCACAGCCTTCACTGTGCCACTGCCTTTACTGTGCCACAGCCTTTACTGTGCCACTGCCTTTACTGCCTTTACTGTGCCACAGCCTTTACTGTGCCACAGCCTTTACTGTGCCACTGCCTTCACTGTGCCACAGCCTTTACTGCCTTCACTGTGCCACTGCCTTTACTGTGCCACTGCCTTTACTGTGCCACTGCCTTTACTGTGCCACTGCCTTTACTGTGCCACTGCCTTTACTGTGCCACTGCCTTCACTGTGCCACTGCCTTCACTGTCACAGCCTTTACTGTGCCACAGCCTTTACTGTCACAGCCTTCACAGCCTTCACTGCCTTCAACACACACACACACACACACACACACACACACACACACACACACACACACACACACACACACACACACACACACACACACACACACACACACACACACACACACACACACTGCCTTCACAGTCTTCACTGTGCCACAGCTCTGCTACTCCTTGGAGCGCTGTAGCACAGCCGGCACATGGGACAGCCCCACCCCCGTGTGTGGCCTTATATAGTACTCATACACCCCACCATGTACAGCAGGGGTAAGTGTGGCCTTATATAGTACTCATACACCCCACCATGTAGAGAAGGGTACTTTATATAGTATATATATAGTATATCTTTCACCTTATATAGTACTCATACAGGGACATGTACAGCAGGGGTAAGTGTGGCCTTATATAGTACTCATATAGAGACATGAGCAGTGTGGCCTTATATAGTACTCATATAGAGACCAGGGTAAGTGTGGCCTTATATAGTACTCATACAGGGACATGAGCAGGGTAAGTGTGGCCTTATATAGTACTCATACAGGGACATGAGCAGGGTTAGTGTGGCCTTATATAGTACTCATATAGAGACATGTAGAGCAGGAAAGAGTGGTCTGTTCATCAAGGGCAGATGTGAGGAAAATGAGATGATAACTAGTGATTTTATTTAAAAAGGGGGTGTTTAATCACATAGTGTCTTTAATCACATCGTGATCTATGTGGCACTGTTCTAGTCATCAAAGAAATGACAATCAGAGGACTATGCTGGGACCACATGCTTTGAGTCTCAAGGTGACACTATATGATATCGCAGAGCTTTTCTGTTATGGCATCACCAGTCCCTCTTTGAACATCTTAGTCGGGGAAACATGAGGTGGACACATAGTGGATGCATGACATGTTTGAAATCCTGAAAAGTGTACAGATGTCCATATATTGATTGTATTTTCTTGAAGGATTCATGCATGTCTGCCAAACTGAGTCTGACTTTGAGGAGATTGTTGTGCCCTTCAGTGTGGGGAAGAGAAAAGCAGACTAGGCAAAGCCCTCTCTGGTGGCCTGAGAAAAACTGTAGACACCCTCCATTTGGGAGAGGAGGGTCCATTTGAAAAAAAGGCTGATGTGCTTACTGTACCGCTGAGTGCTCACATCACATTAGCGTCTCAGAGGCTTGGTGGAGTGGGAGATATACAGACAGGCAAGCTGTCTAGAAACAAGACGTAGTGGGACAGGGAGTGGGCGCTAAGGGTAGTATTGAGTTCACAAGGTTGTGTGCCTCGTGTCAATGGGAGACAGGAGGGCTTAATGACTACAGAAATACATTATGATTTGGTCTCTTAACTGCTGAAAACACAACTTCAAATCAGTTTGAGAGCTGTCATTAATAAAGAAAATACAAATACGGCCCTAGAGAAACACAAGTGCAACCTAAGCATTAAGCAATATGTAACCGCACGCATCTTTAGTATCGTCCTCCACTTATGCAAAAAATAAAGTTTGATTGTCACATAAATACAAAAATGCAGTGATATGCATGAAGGAGAGAGGTGCTATTTCTAATAAAAACATTCTGTGAACTCTACTTCAAGTCTACTTTTACCCACTTAATGTCAGTGGCATAATGCTTTATGGTTTTCCCTTAACAAAAGGGAAAAAGCATTATCATTAGTGTCATGTCGATGGGCTGTCTTACTAACAATGGGATTGCTATCCTATTGCCAAGCTAATAATTGGTCTGTCAGTGTTTTTTTTTAAAATTCTTTTTATAATGTCATGAACAATGCCAGAACATAGCTGAAACATTCCAACTCAATGCAACAGCCTTGGACATCTGTTTCTCTTTACCTCCCACTCTGTACATCGCTGGTGGCTCTTCTTTGCTCCGGCTCTCATAAGTATAAACCCTCTCTCTGTGGGTTTCTACATAGCAATAAGCATAAGCTCTCTCCATGCTGGCCAGTAGTCTTTGAGGAGATGAGGAGGCTTTTGACTGGACCGGTGGCTTTCTATCACATGAGATTAAGCGCTGTTTGCTATCAAGAGGGGCTGCTTGCAGTAATGAGCCCACCTGAAACGGCCCTTTGCTTTGATAGTGAACACACAGTGGCCCTTTTAAGATCCAAGGCTCTAATGTAATGTAATGTTCCCACACAGAGAAGGTCATTGCGTAAAGCTATTTTCTTTACTAGCACACACTCAGTTGGTCATTTCACAACACGTGCACAGACCCGGATGCCTTAGAGGGCGGACCGACACCTCATTTGGGGCGTGTCTGATCAAAAAGGCAGCATTGCATGGCAATGATCTTGAGGCAGGCGTTCTGACACTTCCTCCTTTGGTTTCCAGCCTCTGGCAGGCACATCTAATCAATCTCTACATAGGTTGACAGCATGACACTGACTCAGGCAGGCACATCTAATCAATCTCTACATAGGTTGACAGCATGACACTGACTCTGGCAGGCACATCTAATCAATCTCTACATAAGTTGACAGCATGACACTGACTCTGGCAGGCACATCTAATCAATCTCTACATAGGTTGACAGCATGACACTGACTCTGGCAGGCACATCTAATCAATCTCTACATAGGTTGACAGCATGACACTGACTCTGGCAGGCACATCTAATCAATCTCTACATAGGTTGACAGCATGACACTGACTCTGGCAGGCACATCTAATCAATCTCTACATAGGTTGACAGCATGACACTGACTCAGTTGAGTCACTCACTTACTAAATTGACTGATCATTTAACTCAACAAAATATGGAACCAAATGGCTACGTAGGCTATGCAACTCCACTCGACCCCACAGACAGTGAAGAACATAATCCATTGGCCTAATGTTTCAACTCCACTCGACCCCACAGACAGTGAAGAACATGATCCAGTGGCCTAATGTTTCAACTCCACTCGACCCCACAGACAGTGAAGAACATGATCCAGTGGCCTAATGTTTCAACTCCACTCGACCCCACAGACAGTGAAGAACATGATCCAGTGGCCTAATGTTTCAACTCCACTCGACCCCACAGACAGTGAAGAACATAATCCAGTGGCCTATTGTTTCAACTCCACTCGACCCCACAGACAGTGAAGAACATAATCCAGTGGCCTATTGTTTCAACTCCACTCGACCCCACAGACAGTGAAGGACATAATCCAGTGGCCTATTGTTCGTCTGGGCCTTAATGTGCAACAAAGAGTGAGACAGAAAAGTAATATTGTTTTGTATTTCTCCCATTTACTGTTCTAAACTAGCCTAACGTCTCTCAGCATAGTGGCATTGAAGATAGGCCTAAAGTTAGAAGACGCACAATTTCTAGGCAGGTTATCCTATAGTAATAATTATTCAATAGCGTAGAAGGCCAGTAAACATTGAAAGCCTCGAAATGATCACGAGTCACTCCATTTAAAGAATTTGCCGTTATGGGGTGAATACTTTTCTCTCGTTCTTCTTTTGGAATGTGGCTGGGACTGTTTGGTGTTTTCATGACATGCACTGATGTCTGTTGGACTTGAACCAAACAAATGACCAGTGGCTTGTCATCACAGTGCACATCAGAATTCCTGTTGATGATTGGCTCAAAAGACACAAATGTACTGTAACTGCACACCCACAGATGCATGTGTCATTTCACCTGTCCCACAGACATGCCACTACTCCAGCGTCCTATGAGTGCAGTGATGTCGCACCATGTGTGGACTGTCATTGCGTCACACGCATAACACACAGCTTATTGCCCTTCTGATTAGGGGTCCACTGTCTTTTTACTGTGGTAAGGGCTTTGATGAGTATTCTTTTTTTTGTCATTTCCAACCATGATCTAGTTTGACTGACAGACTGTGCACATTCAATTTCATTTGAGGAATGACTGCGATGGCAGTCAACAATCTCCAGAGAGCTGTGTTCAAGAGAAATGATGAATTGTGTATATGTATTAAATTGAGTTGAATATTTGAAACCTAAACATCACTGGCTGGGGTTGACTGCTGATATCAATCATGACATCACTGGATACACATGACATATGGTTGACTGCTAATATCTATCTTTCACAATATCACTGGATACACATATTGTACTGTTTGAAGCCTTTATTAAGATCAGTGCACATCTATTTAGTGCAATGAATTACCAGTTTGCCAATTCGTCAGTTGTCTTTTTCTGAATAAATGACTTGAAGCAAACCCAAATCCCAAGAGCCCTCGACAGATGCAATTTTCTTCTCAGTGTACTGACTTTTTGTTATCATTACATTAAATGACATCTGTTCTCAACAGCTTGACCGGCGATGCATCACAACAATGGTACTGTCAGCACAGGATAGCAGCTTGTGTGGGACTATGGGAGTCCATACAGGCCCAGGCCAATGTAGTTGTGTAACATTAAATGACATAACCTTTTATTATTTGATATGACATTACAGTGCTCTTCCAGGACACTCAGGCTGTGCATGCTGTATGGGCAGATGTCTAGAAAATTCTGCATTTTGTCCTAATTAGATTCAAAACCATTTCTACAAAGAGGCTGATGGCTCCACTAATAGCCCTCCATTTTGAGCTGGTGAAATCCATCTGGACGGGATAGATGGTGATACCTGATGATACCTGATCAACTGCCAGATGAAAAGGTTTCCTGCACACAATGGAACACATTTTTTTTTCTCAATGAGATCTTTAGAATAACCTGAATTTTATGAATTGGGCTATACACATTTAAATTACTACAATTAGGTGTAAAGTATGTTTTCTAAGAGTGTCCAACCAAGCATTTTAAAGAAATACTTCTAAAATATTAGTGGTATGTAGGGCCAAAAAACTGAATTCACAATAGGACACAATAGGACAACTAGAGAGTATCCCCCACTGGGAGGTGTGTGTTATAGGAGCTTAGATAGGGATTAGACATTAGAATACACGGACACACACACTCACTCACAGGGAGAATACACACACTCACAGGGAGGAAAAACACAGAAACATTTTCTCCCTGCAGTAACCATGGCAATGACTCTTTCTTGTGGATTGGCTAATGCTCATGGTGATGTCAGACAGCTGCCTGTCTGGGCTGACATTTCCTAAGAAAAGCGCCTGTAAAGCAGGATAATTTACCCCATTCAACAGGAGAGCTTGGAGAGCAAAGAGACATACATCTAATAAATAGACTTTACATGTCAGAATTGTGCAAACACCCCCCATGTGTTTAAGATCAGTGAGTAGGCTGACGCAGAAATACAGGAGTACTAGAAATGAGACTGGAATAGACAGGAACAGTAGACAGTAAAATGTCATAGATTTATGGTGTAGATTTATACAATTTGCAGGACGATTCTACCTAAAAATGTGAATTCAGCTGATATAGCTGACGTTTTTCTACCAACCCGCTGGTTGGTAAGCGGTTATGGCATTATTTCGGATAAGGTGTGGCAGGTGGGGAGGCTTATTTAGCACTGTGAGAACCCGACCAACCTCATGCAGATGAATTTCATTAATCTAAATAAACTCGACAATGTTTGAGGTATTCAGGGTCCAGTCCTCAGGTATTCAGTGATTGCTAAATATAATGTGTTTTTATTTCAATGGCTCACTTTAAATGAGTTTTGCAGCAAACTGCAAAATTGTCATGTTCACACGTTTAGATTCTTTTTATGACAAACAAATAAAAGGTGCAACATGGTTATATGAATTACAGTACCTGATGGTCATATGAATTACAGTACCTGATCTTAACACATGGTCATATGAATTACAGTACCTGATGGTCATATGAATTACAGTACCTGATGTTAACACATCTGCTGATGGTCTCCCATCATTTAGCAGTGCTTTCACGAGTTGGCGTGATCCTTTCCTTCTCATCCTTTCCTCCTTGCCTCCCCCCTTACACACACACGTTGTTCCCGTAACAGCTGAACGGCGGCCCCATATCTCCATGTCAGAGGCACTGCAGCAGTGCTCTCTCCTCACAGCAGCAGCAGCCTCCTCCACCCACACATCCACTCTGAAAGTGTTCACTCAGCAGGCCCTTCCAGTGGGACACGAGTGATCTGCACTTCCCCATCAGTGCAGGGCGTGATGCTCAGCTAAACACTTGAGCCTGGAACACACAACACCAGGGCACTCCCTCCTTCCTCCTCTGCTGGGCTCTGATGTGTGGAGTGTGGGTGCCCCCATCAGGGAGCTCTTAGTTCGAGGGCTCATCTCTCCACGTGTGTCTCCTGCACATGCTTAGCCACCATGAACACCAGCACTGCACTGCAAACCCCTCCAGCCGCACCACCCTACCCCACCCCACCCCACCGGAAAACACGCAACATATTTCATGTATATTTAAATGACCGAAGCCTGATTTATATCTAACAGACTGCATGTCCTGATGGTAGCTGCGGTCAAAGCAGTTCAGCTTTGCTAAACACAGCATGTCCTCCTGTCTCCAAGGAGCATTTCCTCTTGGTTACACTTACAGGCTGAGAAAGAAATCTGGGACGGTCCTACACTGAGAACATAGTGCCGTGAGAGTGAGCATGTATTATACATCAGCTCAGTATGGCCATATGCGCTGTGAACGCAGCCGTTCAGCGCTGCCTGCAGAGCTCAGAAAAGAGAATCCGTTTCTCCGTCGGCCTATTTTCTGTTCATGTGATAGGAGAAAGAGACAAAAAGGCAAGGGCTCAAGGTTAGACATAGCTACAGGATAGGTTCCACCACTAGTGTACATAAATCCATAGCGTGCATGTCCTCCCTTATAATGACTTTGTGTCCTTGGAGAGAGTGAGAGAACTGATAGAGATGGAGAAAGAAAACCTGGAGGAAAGAAGCCAGCCCCCCCTTGCAGCAGGGAAGATGGATGCTCCCCTTGGGACGACTTGCCGAGCGGAACATTGGAGACATGGAGACACACGGCATGGCTGATTACCCAGAACAGGTGTGTGGCAGAGAGGAGAGGAGAATGATGGGAGGTCTGTCTGCCTGCAGCAGTGCATTCTGGGAATTGAGCTTAAAGTGGTTAGAAAAGGATATGAAATAAAACATGGTAGACAAGGTGACTGCATTATTTCTGGTGGAGCACATTTCTGTGCATAAATTTCATCATTTTCTTGTCTTCTCGTACTCTCGTGTCTTGATTTTCCAGGTAGAATTCTAATTTCAGTAAAAATACCATTTCCAAAATAGCTGGGTGATCCCCCTGCCACATGATCAGAGTTCTGCTGAGAGAGACATTGTCTCCGTTGCATGGACTGAACTGAGGTTGTCTAGCTGGGACAAGCTAAATGATAGTCACCAGAACCAGACCAGTCCTAGCTCAATCATGGACCCCAACCTCTCATTAGTGCCCCTACTCTGAACCAGACCAGTTATATCTCAGTCATGGACCTCAACCTCTCATTAGTGGCCCTACTCTGAACCAGACCAGTTCTAGCTCAGTCATGGACCCCAACCTCTCATTAGTGGCCCTACTCTGAACCAGACCAGTTCTAGCTGTCATGGACCCCAACCTCTCATTAGTGGCCCTACTCTGAACCAGACCAGTTCTAGCTGTCATGGACCCCAACCTCTCATTAGTGCCCCTACTCTGAACCAGACCAGTTATATCAGTCATGGACCCCAACCTCTCATTAGTGGCCCTACTCTGGCGAGCGGTTAGTGATTTAGATGTGGTTTATGTGGAGTTTTCAATACAAAACACCAAGACAACCAATTCCTCCATACCCTCAACAGAATGAATGGACAAATTAGGCCCATCTGTTTAAACAATATGCAATTACCAGCATTTAAATGGCTAAATTTGTTAAAGTGATTAGCCGTGTGTTTACTATAAGCAACATTCTGTACAGAAGATAACGCAGCTCATCTGCATATGCTAATTAAGGTAATTAGTTATGCTCCGTAGAGTAATTTCTATTCAGCCAACCCACAGGCAGTTTTAGTGAGATTATAACAAATAATGAAATAACTCAATCAATCACATAAAGGCTAATACATTCACAACAAATGGCATGGGGCAGCCTATGTGACGGATTGAATGTCATCAACTTAAGGAAGCAGGCCAGGCCAGGCCAGGCCAGTGGGCTATCCATGACACAATGAAATGCAGTTTCTCTCTGGCAGTGATGCGATCCGAATGTGATCCGTTTTTTTTTCTCATTGCAACAAAGGTGGACCTCTTCCAAGACATAACAAAAATCTTTGCCTAAACTTCAGTGGAAGATGTTGAGTGTGTCTGCTTCATAAAAAAAAGGTTGTTTGCTTTCAGCTGCTTTCTAAAAGCACTCCAACTTCCCTGGGATTGACAAGGAGATGTACAAGAGGCAGAACTCATTTTGTATGTAATGTGTCTTTCTCCTTGTTTGTTGTGTGCATGTAAGAGCTTTCCCCAGGGGATGAAGAGCATGATGCATGCTCTGGACCAGGTTTTCATTAAGGATATCTGTACTTTGTTCCATTGAGCTTTCCTTCAACCCTGAGCAGTCTCCTAGTCCCTGCTGCTGTAAAACAACCCCACAGCATGCTACCCCCCCCCCATCATGCTTCACCGTTGGAACGGTTTCCTCCAGACAGATGTCTAGAATTGAGGCCAGACCGTTCAATCTAGGTTTCATCAGCGGGCTTCCCCGTGTCTCTCACTGAGGAGAGGCTTCTGTCTGGCCACTCTACCATAGAGCCCAGATCAGTGGAGTGTGGTTGTCCTTCTGGAAGTTTCCCACATCTCCACACAGGACCTCTAGAGCTCAGACAGTGGCCACCTCGCCCTTCTCTTCCGATCGCTCCGTTTGGCCAGGCAGCCAGACAGCCAGCTCTATGAAGAGTCCTGGTTGTTCCAAACGTCCCTTGTTCTTAGGCCAGGAACACGTGGTCAACACCTTGTGTGATCCATCAGACAGATAGCTGGAGAGAATGCAAGTTACAAACAGCTAGGTACATTCCTTTCAGAGAACGAGTACCTATATTCAGATGGACTATTTGCAAAATGTTATGTTAAATATAAAAATGTAGTTACAGTTAACACTGTAGCAAGGCTTTATGTAAATGCGTACTGTAGCGACATACATTCCATCTATATAGCTCATCTGGCCATAAAATCCACAGGCCAACGATCTAAAGCTAAAATGTACCTGTCTTTTATGTGAACCTGTGCACACACAGACATGCAGTCATAAGATGTTAGGCCAGTCACATGATCAAAGGCAAGCTGAAATAGCAGACTTCTCAGCCCCTGGGGATTTGTGCTGCCCTGATGTAGAGGAGTGAGGCAGGGTGGCGACATCTCCTGGGTCTCTACAGCTGCCCTTAACAGCATTCTTACCGCCAAAGGATTAACGCTCCAGCAACAAACCACAGAATATATCCAGGACGCTGCAGTAGTCACATCTGAGGTACCTGGGAAAAGACTCCTTATCTTTGAAACGGGAAAGAAATAGAGTCCATTTCAATAACTCCATAGAAATCCTGAGTGCCAATTTCGGATGGATTTGTCATTATTACAGCACCACCTCCTAGCTCTACTCTCTTTCTAAAAGGAGACGCAGAGGAGAGACACAGAATGTCCTGCTAGTAGGAGACATTATGCAATCTTATTTAAGTTCTTCAAGATCTTTCAAGTCTGTGATGGCATAGGTGAGGAAGATACACATTGCTGTATAAAGGATCTCATTAACATTTTGGTCCCCACCAAAGCTTTTGGTAACAGAACAAGCTTCGTCACAGCTGGCAATAATGGACTAGTGACTCGATAGGTGTCAGTAGCAATTCAGTTCCAAACAGACTTAATGTACAAGGTAACCTTAACAGTGTAGTCAAAGGCTCAGCTGCTGAGGATTCCTGAAATATATACAACTACTCGCACCTTCTCTGAAAGATATTCCACAATTAAAAGCAAGCCACTGCAAGAGTACTGCACTTCCATTAGTCCAAGATCTTAACAGAGTTTGAGACATATTCTGGTATTTAAATTATTAACAAAGTTTCATCCCCCCCCCCCCCCCCCCCCCAAAAGCCTTCCAGGGAAAACATGCTTTGGCCTTATGAAAAATTGATTCTCTTTGCTTCTATTTCACAAACAAGGGGAAATCTACTTGAGCTCATTTTCAAATGCCTTTTGATCTATTTGAGCTTGACAGTGAACTAGGGCAGCGGTTGGAAATCACTGTTGAACAAACTTAAACCAGTAATTTAATTAACCTGTCAGAACATCATGTCTTACTAACCGTGCTGAGGACACGCACGGTACAAGTTGAGGACCCAACTGCTGCACACACACTCAGCTCTACAGGCTTAAGAGACATTTATCTTCCAGATTCAAAGAGCACCTTCTGTTCCCCTTCCTGTACACACGTCTGAACGATAGGGCAAATAAATGATTAGATGAGTGCCTTAACACTGCATGTGGAGCACGGCGTTCCCTTCATGTTGTTTCTGGGAAGTGCGTACATGTTGTTGTGGGTTCAAATTCATATATTTTGAGAATATACAAAGTTCAATATGTCTTCATCTACTTGTATGTGAACATTGCTGTCTAGCTTGCTTTCGTTTGACTATGATATGCAGTGGAAGCTCGGCCCAATGGGACCTCGTTGACTGTGGGCGTCAATGGGATCCTATGGCACCTAAGTCTTCTTCATTGAAATGCAGAAAAAAAAAAAACATTTATTGGACAACAGGCTTTGAATTCGTCATGTTTTGACACACCTAGACGCAGAGCTTCACTGGGAGTCTGTGAGTGCTTTGAATGTGTTTTGTATAGAGGACAATACCTTAATTGTTGAGTTATCAGTTTATGTATTTCTGCTCATAGAAAATCAGCTAAACTGTTCTTCCTGTTTTTAAAAGCAGCAGCCACCACTGGTGCTCTGTAAGGGATATGTTGATGTGTGAGTGTCTTCCAATACAAAGTCAGCTAAATTGAGCCACACATATGGGTTTGCTTGTTTTATTTAGCAGGTTTAAATACATTGAAAAGGTCCATCAAAGGGGAAACAAAGTCCAACATTGTTTCTGCCATAGCAGGAGACAGGCTAAGATAAGAGATATCATGACCGTTACTGTATATGTAAACTTCACAGCGGAGGACGAGAGAAATGCTTGTCAAGGCGTTCGTTGGCAGCTCTTTGCCACAAGAAATAATAAAAAAAAACACTCCCTACGTAAAAAGTCATTAAATGTAATTAAACACTCAGATATACATTAAAGACAAAAAATACACTCATTAGTTCACTTTGAGTGGGTTGATCTAACTTACTTCAAAATAATATCAATTTACATTTCAATACATTATTTCAATTCATTCCTAGGAAGTGTTTTTCTCAGCAAGCTGTTGAGATCATGAGATCATCCTCTGTGTACCTCCCACTGCCGTCAACCCCTATTCATGTTACTGGGCGCCCGTCTCTTAATAGAGGAGCAGTTGAAAGAGTTTGTCCAAGTGGGGTTAGAAATCTTTTGGCTAAAAAGTTAATGTAGAAGACGGCGACTGGCTTTTTGATAAGGATTACAGTGATACTGGATATTAAGGATGTTGGATTACCAAGGTGGGCTAGGGCAGAGAAACTCCTTGATGACTCCCCCCAAAGAGTCAGAGGAAGACAGGGAGAGATGCACAGAGGATTAAGGACCGGAGACACAGAGAAAAGAGTTACTTTTTCTTTTTTTAAGTTTGGTGGTTTATTTCTTTTCTTTGTCAGTGTGTGTGCATCTTGTCTTCCGCAAGGTCTTTGGAACGGCGGCGCGTCTCAGCGTCTGAAGCCAAACTCGTCCGCGTCGTCGGCACGGAAGTCTCCGTAGCGCCAGATGTTGAGCTGCAGAGAGAGAGAACAGCCATCAAAAGCAGCACTTAGTGAGAAATGATCCATCGTGCACTTGTGCTCTAGCATCAACAGAACACGGAGTGCAGCTGGAGCAGAGATCACATACTGTAATAAACAGCACAAAAGCACTAATCCACTGAACTGTGGGGGGGATATCAGTGTGAAGGCATGAAGAGTAATTACTATTTAAAAGGAGACTTTTTCATGCTTGCCTTTTCAGCTTCAGTTGAGCATGCAAGCCTCCCTGTCCATTGCCTCTGCATAAAATCTGACTCAGGTTTCTATTGCTATGTTCAATGTTCCGTTTAGGCCTTTCTATTTTCATGTGGATTCCAAGGGCGGATATATAGTGTTCAAGCTGCGCTCTGCCTAATGCTCCCGTTCCCTTCTCATCAGTGAGTGTGTTCAGCTGTTAACTCACAGAATCACAGCTAATTAGCGCCAATGATAATTAGTGAAGTTGTTAGGAGCGAAATCATCATGGCCTCCTCTGAATGTGTGTCGTTTGGGGCTGCTAACACAGAAGACTGTAGCCTGGCGCTTGTTGAACATGTGCAGCTTGTGATTGGTACACAGTGTTTAAAGCAAAGGGGAGACTGAACTTCTGTGCTTCTGTGTAATGAGTCTAAGCAGGGAACACTTTTCCCCGTGCTTGAGCAGGTACAACACACTGGCACTTCTGCCAAGGAGAATTTGACACAATCGCTTCCAAAAGAGGCTGAGACGCCAGGCACGAGTCCATCTGGAGCAGTGCAGTCTGCCAATAGCATGTGTAACATCTTCCCAGCGCAGCAGCTCAGAGAAGAGGAGAGGAGAGGAGAGGAGAGGAGAGGAGAGGGGAGAACAGCTGAATTAGTCACTTACCCTGTCTCTCTTGGCTGACTCCTGGCCATTCAGGTATTCAGTCACCTGCAAAAAAAGCAAACATGGAGGAGTTGGAAGTGGTGACACAGAGGCAGGCAGACATCTGTTCAAACAGGGCGCACACACACACACACACAGCGCTACACGTGGACGTGCTTCTACACACTCATCAGTTTACCATACACTCAGCATTTTGAAATCAAAACCTCTTCATCGTTTGGATGTTGTGAGGAGAAACTTTCCTGTCAACATTTCGAATTCACAGATCAAATGTCACACCAATACTGTAGCACTACAGATGCACTTGACGGTGCACATAATTATGAAGCAATCAGATCCGAGCGGAAACATTGAGAGTGCAGGTGTTTGTTCGTGGTAAAGTACTGAAGGATGTGATGGAGCTGGATGGAATCAGATCTGAGCGGAAACATTGAGAGTGCAGGTGTTTGTTCGTGCTAAAGTACTGAAGGATGTGATGGAGCTGGATGGATTCAGATCTGAGCGGAAACATTGAGAGTGCAGGTGTTTGTTCGTGCTAAAGTACTGAAGGATGTGATGGAGCTGGATGGATTCAGAGCGATGGAAGTGCCACTGTTTCTCGGGGGGGGGGGGGGGGGGGGGGGGGGGGCATCAGCACACAACTAAAAGAGCCTCCCTGTGCAACAGTGGCCATATTGAGCGTTTCTGGCACACTGGCCTTCTGAGTTCCATTGACTGCACCACGGATGACACAGAGGGCTGGCCGTGACCATGCGTGATGAGAGAGGAGAAGAGAGAGGAGAAGAGGAGTGAGAATGGAGAGAAAACCAAAAGAGTAAAGGAGTGAAACGGAGGGAGTGAGGGGTGTAGGCCCAGGGAGAGGCATGGAGACAGGCCTTCATGAATGATGGATGACATTCAGATGAGAACATTCTCTGCTGTACAACTTAGAAAGACACAAACTTTTTGCTGTTTAAACCCTGAATTCCCCTGCATATGTTGTATTGACTGGGGTGGGTAAAGTGCCCAGGTAGAGTGCTGGTGAAGGCTTGGGTTAGCAGCACTGAGGACCAGGTAGAGTGCTGGTGAAGGCTTGGGTTAGCAGCACTGAGGACCAGGTTCAGCTGCATGTGGAGGACCGGTGTCTGGACTGGCCATCCATCAGCCGCTGCATGCAGCACACACCACCAACCAATCTGCAGGTACAGACTGAACACACACCTGCTGTTCAGCACACACCACCAACCAATCTGCAGGTACAGACTGAACACACACCTGCCGTTCAGCACACACCACCAACCAATCTGCAGGTACAGACTGAACACACACAGGTCTACTGTTCAGCACACACCACCAACCAATCTGCAGGTCCAAACTTAACACACACCTGCCGTTCAGCACACACCACCAACCAATCTGCAGGTCCAAACTGAACACACACATGCTGTTCAGCAAGCCCCAACACCCTTAACACAGCCCAGCAGCCCAAGTCCCTCCCTGTCTTTCACAAATGCACAAAGAAGAGCAGGCACAGAATGTCAGCCTTAAAAGAGCAGGCACATAATAATTGCCTGAGGGGTTGGGTGCCTGCAGCAGAGCCTTCAGAGGTCCTGCTGTGTCTCATGAATCAGTTCCCTACAGACCGACCAACACTCAGCAGACTGTCCATTCCAGAATGCCAAATCCCTTTCCGGTGTGTCCTTTTTGTCCGGCATTCATGGAAGAGTCACCACAGCGGAAAACTAATGAAGTCAGCCTGCCTGCCTCAGCTGACTGAAAGACAATAAACAGGTTTCAGCAATCATTTACACTGACATGCATGCGCCTCTACCGCCTTTGCATCTCAGCTGACTTCCTAACACCTCCAAGAGGAAAGGGAGAGTGTGGTGGGCTGTTGCCCAGCTGGATGACCCCAGATAGGGGCCCATATGCTGGGCAGGCAGATGCCCCACGCAAGAGGGGAGCTTCTGGCTAGGCTGCGTCGGTTGATACACGGCATAGGGATGACTAGAGAGAGAGCATAGCATCTGAATCTGCACTGTTTTTGGGGGGAAACTGTGCTGGTGAGAGGAGGAATGTCTTTGTGTTTCAGTGCAAAGCTCATTACTGTATATAGGCAGACCAGCTTGGTTGATTCAGCCAAAAAACAAAAGAAATCCAAAAGATGTGCTGCCAGAAACACTGCCAAGGGAGAATTTCATCACTGAGGGCCAACCAAATCCTCCTAAAACTGGCATCCCATCTCTACAGAGGTTTACAACAAAAATCTCAATAGGTCTCTCTCGGTTTTACAAAAACAATGAAAGCACATTTATTTCCCTTGCACTCATAGAGTGTTGGTGAATGGTATGGAACTGGTTAAAAAAAAGATCCTGTTCAACATTTTCCATCCATGTTCAGTGATGAGAAAAAAACAGTGCCTTTGCGTCCATCAAAGCACAGATTGCAGAAAGAAAAAGTAAAAAAAAAAGTATGGCCATCTAGGCACTTAAGTGTTATATAAATACTTCATAGGGAGGGAACAGTTTATCACTTTGAGCGCCCTGTGCAGACACGGAAACATGAATTTGATATGAACGAACGGCTTTTAATCACAGTGCTGTAAACGAGAGCATGTCCCTCAAGTCCTGGATAGAAACGCATTTGCTGGGTATGATGGGAATCCAGGTCACGTGGTGGTGCCTGCTGGAAGCAGGTGAGGCAGTGTGAAGATTGATCAGTGCGAAGATTGATCAGTGCGAAGATTGATCAGTGTGAAGATTGATCAGTGTGAAGATTGATCAGTGTGAATGGCTCTACAAATAATATGAAAATCCCACTAGTGTATGTCATACTGCAAATAAAACCGACATTTAAAAAAAAAAACTGTTATAAACACAACACAAAGGACACAAGGGCTATCGAAATAGGTCATGATTTCTGGATGATTAAAGAACAACAGTTATAGTTACAGCTAGTACTGCTTCTTGTTTCAATAATGGCGTAGAAAAAGAATGCTATTCAGGACCTAAATGACCGTCAGGTTATTATGACAGTGTGTGAATTATGTCTGGATATGTTAGCATTGGTGATGATGAGTGGGGTCAGCAGAACATGGAAGCATGAAGCACAGAACGGTCGTTTGGAAGTCCTGCTCAGACTCTGGTTAATGAGCTATCGAACCGTCAGCAGGAAGTGGAGTAGCACCCCTACGCTAGAGTGCAGTATCGTGGGGGTGAGCTTGTGGTTGATGGCTCATAAGTGAATGTGACAGAAGAGTGGTGGTGGTGGTGGGGGTGGGGTTGCTGTGAGGATCTGGCAGGCGCGGGGGTCGTGGAGAGTGAGGGATGTTTCGTGTCAGGGGAACTGACCACCAACATCTGCTTTCATGTGGCCAAAACAATGAAGTATTGATTACACTAAGTGAGAGCTGTTAACAGCTTTCAGCGTCCGTTCTGAATACACACACATACACACACACACTACTTCATCCCACTGCACATCAGCCTCTGAGCTCTGGGCCTCTTCGTGACTATCTGTTCCTAAGTGTGTATGTGCAGGCTTCTGGTATGTTCCGTTTCAGGCTTCTGTTCATGTGCACAAGGTTTCCATCAGCCGTGTGTCACTGCACATGTAACACACTCCTCTCAGTACTCAGGGCTGCAGATAGCAGAACACTGCACATGTAACACACTCCTCTCAGTACTCAGGGCTGTAGAACACTGCACATGTAACACACTCCTCTCAGTACTCAGGGCTGCAGACAGCAGAACACTGCACATGTAACACACTCCTCTCAGTACTCAGGGCTGCAGACAGCAGAACACTGCACATGTAACACACTCCTCTCAGTACTCAGGGCTGTAGAACACTGCACATGTAACACACTCCTCTCAGTACTCAGGGCTGCAGACAGCAGAACACTCAATATGATGGGGGGAAGGACAGAAGGAGAACTGAGATGGAAGTTAAAAGGTTAAAACTGAACGGGAGACAGAGAGAGAGAGAGAGAATGAGAGAGCAGAAAAAGAAAGAGAGATATGGGGAGAGAGAGAGAGAGCAGAAAAAGAAAGACATAAATGGGGAGAGAGAGAGAGAACGCAGAAAAAGAAAGAGAGAGAGAGAGAGAGAGGGGAGGGGGAGAGCACTAGACTGTGTGGATGTGAAGTGAGAGATGGAGTGAGAGATGGAGAGAGAGAGAGAGAGAGAGAGAGAGAGAGAGAGGAGAGAGAGAGAGGGGAGGGGGAGAGCACTGGACTGTGTGGATGTGAAGTGAGAGATGGGTGAGAGATGAGAGAGAGAGACGAGAGAGAGAGAGGAGAAGAGAGAGAGAGAGAGAGGGAGGGGGAGAGCACTGGACTGTGTGGATGTGAAGTGAGAGATTGGAGTGAGAGATGGAGAGAGAGGAGAGAGAGAGAGAAGAGAGAGAGAGGGAGAGGGGGAGAAGCACTGGGACTGTGTGGATGTGAAGTGAGAGATGGAGAGATGGAGAGAGAGAGAGAGAGAGAAGAGGAGAGAGAAAGAAAGAGAGAGAGAGGGGAGGGTGAGAGCACTAGACTGTGTGGATATGAAGTGAGAGATGAGAGATGGAGAGAGAGAGAGAGAGAGAGAGAGAGAGGGGAGGGGGAGAGCACTGGACTGTGTGGATGTGAAGTGAGAGATGGAGTGAGAGATGGAGGAGAGAGAGAGAGAGAAGAGAGAGAGAGGAGGGGGAGAGCACTGGACTGTGTGGATGTGAAGTGAGAGATGGAGAGATGGAGAGAGAGAGAGAGAGAGAAAGAGAGAGAGAAAGAAAGAGAGAGAGAGGGGAGGTTGAGAGCACTAGACTGTGTGGATATGAAGTGAGAGATGAGAGATGAGAGAGAGAGAGAGAGAGAAGAGAGAGAGAGCAGAGGAGGGGGAGAGCACAGACTGTGATATGAAGTGAGAGAGAAGAAGAGAAGAGAGAGAGAGAGAGAGAGAGAGGGAGGGGAGAGCACTAGACTGTGGGGATATGAAGTGAGAGATGGTGAGAGAGAGAGAGAGAGATGAGAGAGAAGAGAGAGAGAGAGAGAGAGGGGAGGGGAGAGCACTGACTGTGTGGATGTAAGTGAGAGATGAGAGATGGAGAGAGGAGAGAGAGAGAGAGAGAGAGAGAGGAGAGAGAAGAGAGAGAAGAGAGAGAGAGAGAGGAGGGGAGAGCACTGGACTGTGTGGATATGAAGTGGAGAGAGAGATGGAGAGAGAGAGAGAGAGAGAGAAGAAGAGAGAGAGAGAGAGAGAGAGAGAGAGAAGAGAGAGAGAGAGGAGAGGGGGAGAGCACTGGACTGTGTGGATATGAAGTGAGAGATGGAGAGATGGAGAGAGGGAGAGAGAGAGAGAGAGAGAGAGAGAGAAGAGGAGAGAGGGGAGGGGGAGAGCACTGGACTGGGGATGTGAAGTGAGAGATGGAGAGATGAGAGAGAGAGAGGAGGAGAGGGAGAGAGAGAGAGAGGGATTCTAGAATGCTGATCGTCAGATGGCAGCAGTTAAAATGAGCTCCTAAAAAAAAAACACCATTTTTTGCCAGAAAATGGTTGTTTCAAATACTCAAAGTACAGCAAACTAATTGGAAAGTCCAAGGGGACCACCTGAACAAGAACACTCAGAAGGTAGGAACCCTAAGAAACATCTAAACCTATCAAAGAAAAGACTCAAAGGATCTATCAAGCAAAATAATAGCTGGTAGTATTAGCCTAACTGTCACTTCATGACATCATAATGGATACTCTGCAGTGGAGGTTAACCAGACAAGAGGGAGGCATCTTTCAAAAATGAAGATGAGTTGCTAATTACCTATCCAGCTAATATAAAATCAGCTAAAGATAAGAAAACATGAAAGAAGACATTATGAAAAATATCCAGAGGTCCTATCTCGGACTACAAGGGACCTGACGACAACAAGGTCCTGTGTAACCTCCTTTTCTTCACACAATATCCCACGCATGGCACACCACCCTCTGTGCTGCTGTGAAATGTGTGAGGAAGGGAGGAATAAGTAAAGGAAGACAATTACACTCCAGGGGCTATGGACTTCAAACTTACAGTTAACCTGTATCACAACGGACTGTAATGGTACAAGGATCCGAAGTGAGCCTCACACAATTTCAGAGAAAGTTCAAAGAAATCAAAAGCAATACTCTGAAACACAAAAAAGATCCAGAAATAGAGACCACAGATAATTCTTCAGGAGCTGAGACAAGCTCAAACAGTCAAAATAGACAACAAGATCCCACCACAGTCATATCCAATGACATATGCCTAAAGACCTATGACTCCCCGTACTAAAGGACTGAGAGACACCTTGGTTGAACTTGAACAGGACTACATAACCTTCAAAGAAGAAACCAACAACAACTTGCTGCAACTCCAGAGCCAAATGAGCCACCCAAGCATGGATGTGGTTGGACAACTTTGCCTGGCAGTTAAGCAGCTGGAAGAGGCCAACCAGGAGCTACGGCAGGAGGTGAGCTCTGAAAGAGGAGCTGTTGAGGAGAGAGTGGCACAGACCGGGTCTAGGGGACATCCCCTGGACTACAGGAGCAGAGAATTATCAGACAAAAATACCATCCCATCTGATGGCAACACCGAGTCTGCGCACGTGCCTGTACCTCAGCTCTACCACCTCAAGCCAGCCAGCACGAGGGGAACAGCAGGAGCGCCAGCACGAGGGAACCAGGAGCAGCGGAAGGAGGAGGAGCTGTTGATGAAAGAGCGGCACAGACAGGGTCCTAGGGGATATCCCTTAAACTGCAAGGACAGAAAGCTAAGAAACTCTGTTGATGTGCCTGTACCTCCAGCGTCACCTCAAGACTTGCAACCTCACCTTCATCATCAAAGCAGCAGCCATTGCTGTCCAGCCTCGTCTTCATCGAACATCAGCCATGGCCAAAAAGGAATGAAGCCTGCAGCAATAACGAACAACATCTTCATCCTGTGTGACTCCAATGGGAACCACCTAGACCAAAAACGCCTTTTCCCAAGGAGCCACGCCAAGAAACTTTGGTGCCCAACCACACAAGCAGCTCAAGATATACTGCAAAAAGGCATCCAAAACCCATCGCACATAATCATCCACACAGGGACAAACGATTTCAGTGCAAGAAAGACTGATGTGGCAGAAGCATTAATCGGTATAGTTAAATCTGCCACTCAAAAATACCCAGACACCAAGGTAATTATTTCCTCTTTACTCCCAAGACGTGACACACCAAAAAGTGTCATAGACCAAATTAATGCAAAACTGTTGTCCTTCTGTGCTGGAATACCTAATGTAAAGATTGCACATCATAATAACATTACTGTTAACCATCTGTATGACAATGTGCACATCCACCTAGAAGGAATGAAGCTGTTTGCCAAAACCCTTAAAGACACAGCATTGAACAGAGAAAGACGGTTAGGCCTAAGCTCAGTGAATAGTGCCATAATCCCAGATGGACAGAGCTCAGTCCAGGCACATAGGCCTCCTTATGCTGCTGCTGTATCTAATAGAGATACAGATCTGTCTCAGATAAGGTCAATGCTGCGACTTATATGTGATAGTCTCTTAAATTAGTTAAATGTTAAAACTTGGGTTATTAGGTCTAATTATTGTACCGAGTAGAGAAACATCATTAACTCTGGCAAACAATATTGTTGTAATGACATCTTTTAAAATTACCTGCTATAATGTTCAGGGAATACATTCTTCCTTATTTGGAGATAAGACTCGCAATGTTGATTTTGTAGATATTGTAAATAAATCTGACATATTGATAGCACTTGAAACTTGGAATAAAAATGGACAGGAACACTATTCCCTACCTAATTACAGAGAAATATATATACCCGCTATTAAACACACCAATGTTAAATGTGGCAGGAGCTCAGGAGGAATTATAGTTTGGTTCAGAGAATCTATTAAAAAGTATGTTCACATTGAGAGGAAGGGACCATCACATATATGGATCAAACTCTCAAAAGAACTCACTTTCTCCGATCATGACACGTACTTATGTGCCTTGTACATTCCTCCCTACGAATCACCATATTACTCCGAAAGCACATTTGAAAACTTAAAATCAGAGATCATTGCGTTTCAGTCAATCGGGAAAATACTCCTAATGGGAGACCTAAACGCTCGAACCGGAAACGACTTAGATTTCATTTACCCAGCTGGCCTAAAATATATAGAAACACTCCAACAAAACACCATTGTGAGTACATATAGACATACTTTCGATAACATACTCAATAAACATGGCAAGGAACTTTTACTAATTTGCAAAGACCTTGGCCTGTACATCGTCAACGGCAGAACAAGGGGAGACTCTCTGGGCAAATTCACCTACTGTTCATCCCTGGGAAGCAGTGTGGTGGACTACGCAATATCTGATTTAGACCCAAGCCAAATAAACAATTTCATGGTGATGCCACAGCTGCCTTTGTCAGACCATAGCCATATTACTATCAGCCTTAAGAAAAACCCTAACGTAGTTCAACAAAAAACAACACCAGCCTTACACCCACTCCCTGTAAAATACGCATGGAATAATGACAACCTAGAACAGTACATAACGCAACTAAACTCCATCCAAGTTGAAGATATGATTTACTCCTTCCTTTTTACCAAATTTGAAAACAGCAGGGAGAACATCAACTCAGCAGCCGAAAAAATTACAGAAATACTTTTAACTGCAGCTAAAAGGTCATTAAAAAAAGTCAAACACAGCACTACCAAAAAAAGTAAAATCAAGAATTCAAACAAAAACAAATGGTTTGACAAAGACTGTAAAAAATTGCGAAAAGAATTGAGATTAAGTTCAAACAATAAACACAGAAATCCTGCAAATCAAGAAATTCGAACACAATATCTTAACACCCTTCAGAAATACAAATCACTTCTAAGACACAAAAAAAATGACCATATGAATGCCCAACTCAAAGAAATGGAGGACGCATTAGATCATAACTCCTTCTGGGAACACTGGAATAACTTTGACAAAACAAGAAAAGAAAAAGTCATCCCATTAGTTGATGGAAGAAAATGGACAGAACATTTTGAAAAATTGTACAAAAAAGATAACCTAAATTCTAAACAAAAAACCTTAGAATCTCAGTTAAGAAAACTTGAAGAGACACAAAAGGACAGGCTAAATCAATTAGATTCCACTATAAAATTATCAGAATTGAACTCAAAATTAAAATCCCTCAAGAACAAAAAATCATGTGGCATAGATGGAGTGTACAACCAAATGCTAAAACACAGCACACCTAAATTAAGAGAGGCCACGTTAAAATTATTCAATTTAATCCTGTCTTCAGGCCATTTTCCAGAACAATGGAAGGTGAGCCACATCACTCCAATCCATAAAAAAGGTGACAAACTTAATCCTAATAATTATAGAGGCATCTCACAAGGCAGCAATTTAGGGAAAGTATTCTGTGGCATCCTGACCAATAGAATTCAAAAATGTATCCAGAACAACAATATAATAAATTCATCCCAGATTGGCTTTTCTCAAAACAACAGAACAACCGACCATGTATACACTTTGCACACACTCATAGAGGAACACGTACAAAATGTTAAAAAAGGTAAAATATTTGGCTGCTTTATTGACTTTAGCAAAGCTTTCGACTCAGTATGGCACGATGGACTTATGTTGAAATTAATTGATAGTGGAATTGGAGGCAAAACGTATGACATCATTAAAGATATGTATAAAAACAATAGATGCTGTGTAAAAATTCACAACAGACTAACAGATTATTTTGATCAGACAAAAGGAGTTCGACAAGGCTGTTGCTTAAGTCCAACCTTATTCAATATATATATTAATGATTTGGCCACAAAAATTGAAAGATCTTCGTCCCCAGGTCTTAAACTTCTAAATAAAGAAATTAAATGCCTGCTTTTTGCCGATGATCTCCTCCTACTCTCCCCGAGTCCAGAGGCGCTTCAGGAAAGTCTGAATATTATCAACGAATACAGTATAACATGGGCCCTTCCAATTAACCTGGATAAATCCAAAATCATTGTATTCCAAAAAAGACATTCCAAACACAATAATTATTACAGCTTCACAATTGGCGAAGAAAAACTGGAACAAGTAAAAAAATATTGTTATTTAGGACTAACGATTTCTTCAACTGGACTTTTTGATGGAGCAATAACAGATCTAACGGAAAAGGCAAGAAAAACCTATTACATGCTCAGGAAATCACTACTAAAATATAACCCCCCCATAAAACTCTGGCTAAAACTTTTTGATTCAATACTGAAACCAATATTACTGTATGGGAGTGAAGTTTGGGGAACTAAATTTAAAAATAAATTGGACACATGGGACAAAAGCCACCCCGAACTATTCCACTTGGAATTCTGCAAAAATATACTGGGTGTAAACAGGAGTTGCCCTAACATAGCGTGTAGAGCAGAGTTGGGAAGATACCCACTCCTTCTAGACATACAAAAGAGAGCAGCAAAATTCTGGAACCATCTGCAAATAAGCAAACCAGACAGGCACCACCACACTGCTGCCCAACTGAGGGATGGACACCCAGAGAGAGACCCCTTCAACTACCTTGTCCAAAAACATGGGCTCAGCAAGAAAGACTTAAGCATTGCCTCAAAACTAAAACAGTTAAAAGAAAGCTGTATAGAAAATTACACTAACTGCTGGAAGAATCAAATGAAAGAATCCAGCAAGCTAAATGTATACAGAACATTAAAAAAGGACTGCAAATTGGCACCATACTTAATCCAAATAAAAAATTATAAACAAAGAATTCTATTAACAAAGTACAGGCTCAGCGACCATAGTCTTGCAGTAGAAAAGGGGCGACACAGACAATGCTGGGTGGCTCCCGAAGGGAGACTATGCGTCCACTGCAATATTAACGCTGTCGAAAATGAGCCTCATTTTCTGACGGAATGTACAAAATACCACAATATAAGAAGTGCATATTACAAACAATTTGAATACATCCACCCAGGTTTCATAAACCTAACGAACCAACAAAAACTACCATTCCTCCTGGGGGAAATAGAGACCTGTAACATTTTAGCCTCCGAATATGTGCAGTCCTGCCACATCCTCCGAGAGCAGGCCATACCACCAATAAACATAGGCCTGAACTCATAGTGTTTTTTTTTTTTTTTTTGTATCTATTCTTATCTGTCTATGTTTTTTCTTTACGTAATTATTATAATTGTAATGTTTTTTATTTAAGCATTTTTATTTTATTTTATTTTTTTATTATTTAATTAACTTATCTGTTCCTGTATTACCATTGTTGTTATTATTGTTGTTATTATTATTGTTCTTATTGTTTAAGTGCTTTGGCAACAGTGTACCATACATTCATGCCAATAAAGCCATTGAAATTGAAAAATTGAGAGAGAGAGAGAGAGAAGAGGAGGGGGAGGAAGGAGAGAGAGAGGAGAGAGAGAGAGAGAGAGAGGAGAGAGAGGAGAGAGAGAAGATAGAGAGAGAGAGAGAGAGAGAGATAGAGAGAGAGAGAGCACTGGACTGTGTGGATGTGAAGTGCTACCCCATGGCAGCTCCATTCATCATTACCGTATCCTCATTAGAGCACACCGCCATGCTGTGTCTCCTCACAACTCCCACACCACTGCCAAAACTACACCTCCCAGTGGGCCTCTCACCTTCAGCGTGCTACCAGAATGGCAATAAAACTACCTCCCTCAGAGATAGTATCTATGCCCACATTGCAACTTCACTTCAGGCAACAAGGCTCATTCCACCGGAGGTTGAAAATGGAGAGTGGTACATCATAATGACATAAAGACCATGAAGACCCAACTATTCAGAGAGCACTTCCCGTCCTAACTGGCACTTCGACTAGTGCGTAACTTGCAATTACAGCAGTTACATTTCTGCACTTCTTTTTTCCTTTTTATTTCATTTTGTTATATTTCCTATGTAAAGCAGTATTTATTTATTGTTACACCAGGTTCTATTGCTCGTAGCTTGACTATTCTCTCCCTTGTACGTCACTTTGGACAAAAGCGTCTGCTAAATGACTAAATGTAAATGTATGTAAAAACTACTCCAAACCCCTGTGTAGTCATTACCAATGCCATTATATTTATAGGTCAAAGGTGGCACTAACAGACACAAAAAAAAGCAGATCTAACAAGGACTCATTTGTATTTTGCAGAATCATAATGAAAACTCCACTTCCCATGTAGCTTTTCAAGTGGAGCAGAGTAGCTGAAGTGTTTTGAATTCTGCTTCATGACCGCTTCCTGTTCCGCACGCCATGCTTGTCAGAGTGGTCGTGACGGAAGGGACAGATGAAGAGAGGAATTTGGAACGCCACTGGATGATGACATCACTGCTCCAATTCCTTTCGCCTCAAAAGGCCTGTTTTTTACACTTCCTCTAGAATTCAGACTGCAACTGTTTAGCAACGGTGCCGGGGACTTGCTCTATCAGCATAATTGATTGCAATTAGCTCATGAAAGATGATTAGCTTGTAAAAGCAAATAAACTTCAAACTTCATCAGTGTTAGTTAACGCAACCTGACTGTGTAAAGGGGCAGAGGGCAGGACGTGTGTGCCAAATAACACACACACTACTAAAACAGAATTGCAGTGGCTTTTATAGCTATACACTTAGTATGAGTGGTAACTCTAAATCAGTGGGTAATCACCACCTTTTGCACAGCTGTGCATTGACATCCCGTAGTATCTCTTCCGCTCATAGATTATCACTCACAAGTGCTGTACTGTCATAACTACTAATTGATGTCCATATGGCCAAAACCGCTTGTGGAAAATGCAATGTGAAAAACACTAACATGTCCATGTAGCTCCACACCATCATCAGTACAGCAGGGGCACTAAAGGAAAGAGGAGCGGAGTGTGCTGTACACACATCTAACATTGGAGTCTGTGTCTGTGTCTGTACACACATCTAACATTGGAGTGTGTGTCTGTACATCTAACATTGGAGTGTGTGTCTGTGTCTGTACACACATCTAACATTGGAGTGTGTGTCTGTACACACATCTAACATTGGAGTGTGTCTCTGTACACACATCTAACACTGGAGTGTGTGTCTGTACACACATCTAACATTGGAGTGTGTGTCTGTCTCTGTACACACATCTAACATTGGAGTGTGTGTCTGTGTCTGTACACACATCTAACATTGGAGTCTGTGTCTGTACACACATCTAACATTGGAGTGTGTGTCTGTACACACATCTAACATTGGAGTCTGTGTCTGTACACACATCTAACATTGGAGTGTGTGTCTGTACACACATCTAACATTGGAGTCTGTGTCTGTACACACATCTAACATTGGAGTCTGTGTCTGTGTCTGTACACACATCTAACATTGGAGTGTGTGTCTGTGTCTGTACACACATCTAACATTGGAGTGTGTGTCTGTGTCTGTACACACATCTAACATTGGAGTGTGTGTCTGTACACACATCTAACATTGGAGTGTGTGTCTGTACACACATCTAACATTGGAGTGTGTGTCTGTACACACATCTAACATTGGAGTCTGTGTCTGTGTCTGTACACACATCTAACATTGGAGTCTGTGTCTGTACACACATCTAACATTGGAGTGTGTGTCTGTACACACATCTAACATTGGAGTCTGTGTCTGTGTCTGTACACACATCTAACATTGGAGTGTGTGTCTGTGTCTGTACACAAATCTAACATTGGAGTGTGTGTCTGTACACACATCTAACATTGGAGTGTGTGTCTGTACACACATCTAACATTGGAGTGTGTGTCTGTACACACATCTAACATTGGAGTGTGTGTCTGTACACACATCTAACATTGGAGTCTGTGTCTGTGTCTGTACACACATCTAACATTGGAGTGTGTGTGTGTCTGTACATCTAACATTGGAGTGTGTGTCTGTACACACATCTAACATTGGAGTCTGAGTCTGTGTCTGTACACACATCTAACATTGGAGTGTGTGTCTGTACACACATCTAACACTGGAGTGTGTGTCTGTACACACATCTAACATTGGAGTGTGTGTCTGTACACACATCTAACACTGGAGTGTGTGTCTGTACACACATCTAACACTGGAGTGTGTGTCTGTACACACATCTAACATTGGAGTCTGTGTCTGTGTCTGTACACACATCTAACATTGGAGTGTGTGTCTGTACACACATCTAACATTGGAGTCTGTGTCTGTACATCTAACATTGGAGTGTGTGTCTGTACACACATCTAACATTGGAGTGTGTGTCTGTACACACATCTAACATTGGAGTCTGAGTCTGTACACACATCTAACATTGGAGTCTGTGTCTGTACACACATCTAACATTGGAGTGTGTGTCTGTGTCTGTACATCTAACATTGGAGTGTGTGTCTGTGTCTGTGCACACATCTAACATTGGAGTGTGTGTCTGTGTCTGTACACACATCTAACATTGGAGTGTGTGTCTGTACACACATCTAACATTGGGTTGGTATAGTGGCAGGGGTCTGGCCCACATGTAATAAAATCAGAGGTGTTTGCCGAGCAAAACTGCGAGGAGCAGAAAACATTGATTCCCATCTAATACATGGCCATTGATCCAGAAGACAGCTGATTCATGATGGCAGCTATCAGGAGAATGGATTTCTGCTGTGGGGAAGAGAGAGGAATATGACCATGTCACACACCACACACACACACACCCACCCTACAAGTACTTCCTGTACACCACTTGGACAAAATAGAGTGTCTTCCAAAGGAATAACAAACAAATGAAGAATCGGGTACAAACACAGCACCCCTTTAGCAAGAACAAAAGGCATTTTCTACCTTTACCATCACCGACTCACATTCTTTGACTTTAAAGCAGAGCCAAGCTGAATCGATTTGGAGGCCAGGGGGAATGTGTGACTGCAGTCAATAATTACCACAAACATTGTTTGAAATCGCATCTCAATTAGAAGAAGCCTGATCCTCCGCACATTGCCGAAAATACAAACATTGAAGCACATCTGGCCGCTTTTAAAAGGGGGGGGGGGGGAATCTGAGCTCACTTAAGCCCCTACCAGTTAGTACACAGAGCTTGGCTCCTTATTACAGCAATGAGAGTGAGATAGCATGAGGAATGGAGAGAGATGCATACTGAGAGGAGAGAGAGCCAAGTGCACTGCAGGCAAAAGGATGGCACGTTGCCCAAGTGGGCATTGTGCCACTCTCTTAGACAGAGTGAGAATGCCAGATCACTCCCTAAAGACAATTGCAAGTGCCAGGCTATGCCCGCAGGGTATGGGCAGCTCTGGATCTGGGGCACAGGGAGAGCTCCCACACTCAGGCCTGCCAAGCCAGCCTTCTGCCTGACTAGAGAGTCACTGCGACCTCCAGTGCAGCAGCATTTAATACACAGTTCTACAAGTTCCCCTTCAAATAGGTTAATCCCAGAGCATGTTAACCATATCATATCTACCTTAAACCCCTTTAATCCTCCAGTCCAATCTGGACACATTTTACACGATCCTCATGGCTGGCTACCTATCTCCAATTAATCTCTCCGATTTGTGAATCAGACATCTCATTCGGGGGGGCGCTAATAAGCACGGAACCTCAATATACTCTAAAACAAGTTCTCTCTCTCTCTCTCTCTCTCTCTCTCTCTCTCTCTCTCTCTCTCTCTCTCTCTCTCTCTCTCTCTCTCTCTCTCTCTCTCTCTCTCGTCTGCAGTGTATGATCCAGATGAGTGGACAGATGAGGTTGTTCCTGCTTGCTCGTGTTCCGTACTCAAAGGCATGGGGCACAGATTGCAGGGGGTTTATAGCACCTCTGCAGCCAGCCTGCCTTAATCCCAGGGCCTCTGATGGAGTCCATCTGCAGCGGGGGCACATCTAGTTCCTCTAGCTCCACGGAGGAGTCAATGCTTCCTGCTGATCCCCTGTGATGCCGTGTGCACGGGACACACGGAGAAGAGGTGAAATCATGCAAAGCCCCTTCCACTACACGGGCCCAGAGTGATGAGACTTCCGGATTATCTGGTGACTGAGCTGGCTGGGCCGGGTGAGCTTTAAGGGAAATGGCTTGGTCTACCACCCCCTTCCACCTCTCCAAAGAGCTCTGTTACATAACATTCTGGAGTCCACTGCACCAAACACAGCCTTACTTCAACTCTATGGGGGCATTCTGTAGCGGCTCACACTAGACGTTGTTCTTAGAAAAAGAAGTGTGAAAGATGTCGGATCAGCTACAACTCTGGCAATAGAGAAATGTTTAAAACGGCAATAAGGTGGGGGGAGCTGCATGTTTCACCAGATATATGAACACGGCCATGAAGTAGGAAAAACAAACTCCATATGGTGATGGCTGCTTCAAGGGCCCCTCTGGGAGTTGTGGGTAGTGTAGTATTTCAGCAGCCTCTTTGGGGCACTGCCCAGTCAGGGGAGCGGAGCAGAGCAGTCCTCTGGAGCTCGAGGGCTCCCAGGCAGGGAATATGGGGCATCACAGACATGAGGGGGGGAGTGCTGAAACACCTGTATTGTGTGTGTAATATAAGTCTTCCTGTTCGCAGATCACTGTGTGTGTGTGTCTGTGTGTGTCTGTGTGTGTGTGTGTGTGTGTGTGTGTGTGTGTGTGTGTGTGTTGTATGTGACGTGACGTGACGAGACATTCTAGAGAAATGCCAGGGCACAGCAATCAACATTCCCATTAGCTTATCTCCCATTAACCATGGGTCTGCAGCCAAATTAGCATAACGACGCCGAACAAAACACCGGTGCTTCATAACCCTCTAAAATGGCTGCCGTCAGGAGGCCTGCTGAGAGAGATTCCACAAACACACGCACACACACACACACACACACAGTGAGATGCTTGCCTGTGCACATGTATCACAATGGAAGCGTGGTCCCTAGTGTTTCCACTAATGCTTGTTCACTTTAATGTCCAAACACTACTCTTCCCGGGCTTGCCTTAGGTATGGGTTGACCCTGACATTGATTCACTTCAAAGGACAGGGCTGTTTTGAACCGTAATGACACCACAGCCTGTGCGATGCTGCGCACACACAACACTGGCACACTGGAACACACTTGTCCCCTGTTTGCTGTTGATGGTACATGGTTGTCTTTCAATAACCCAATGAGTAACACAATGCTAACCTAATACAGTGAAAGGCGTTATTAGATGTTATCTTGTTGTTACGCCGTTCACACTCAGTACTATTCCAGAACATGAAGTGAAGTAGAATCAGGACACACAACAGGACTTTGCCATCATGGAAGGCTAAGTGGGAATGACAATTTGTTATCCATTATGTGTTTTGTTTTTACCTGCCATTGTTACGGATGTGAAAAACATAAAAGGAACATTTCTTTTTTTCAGCTTTAAGAAGTTTCATGGCAAGCGGTGTGTGTAGTCTTACCATCTTCTGCAGATACTTGTCTTTCCGGACGTCCACCATCACGTAGCCCTCCTTGACCAGGCCCAGGCCCACGTCGTCTTTGGAGTCGGTGAACTGCAGCGTGACGTGGGGGCACGTGGCTCCGCTGTACTCCACGTTGAGCTGACACTGAGTGTTCTGGATGTCGCGCACGATACAGTCCACCACGTCAGCCCGCGCATCCTCCTGCAGAGGGCAACACTGGGTCAGCACTGCAAACTCTTATAAACACACACACACACACACACACACACACACGCACTACTAACACACACACACACACACTACTAACACACACACTACTAACACACACACACACACTACTAACACACACACACACACACACACACACACACACACACACGCACTACTAACACACACACACACACACTACTAACACACACACTACTAACACACACACACACTACTAACACACACACAACACACACACACACACTACTAACACACACACACACAACTAACACACACACACACACACACACACACACACACTACTAACACACACACACACAACACACACTACTAACACACCACACACACTAAACACACACACACACACACACACACACACACACACACACTACTAACACACACACACACACTACTAACACACACACACACACACACACTACTAACACACACACACACACACACTACTAACACACACACACACACTACTAACACACACACACACACACACACACTACTAACACACACACACACACAACTAACACACACACACACACACACACACACTACTAACACACACACTACTAACACACACACACACACACACTCCTTCACTGCCTTCACACACACACACACACCCACACACTACTAACACACCCACACACTACTAACACACACACACACCCACACAACCACACACACACACACACACACCACCTCACAGGGGACATCCTTGTAGACACCAAACAAGAGTAATATGAACATACAAGACAAAAATAAACCAATCATGCCCACGAGAGACAGGACACTCAAGGTTTCCAGCCTCCCGCCCAGAGCCAATCATTCACTCCACACTCAGAAATTGGCCAATAACTCAGTCTCTTCAGTCTGAAGCAACCAATCAATCTCTCTTTAGTGAAGGCTGTGAGCCTAGGAAGGCTATGAGCTCTCAAGCAGTCTCTCTCTCTTTTTCACACACTCAAGCTCTGGACATCACTCTCCCTACCAGGACCAGTCTCCATGGCAACCTGTGAGTGCTGCCTGCCTGCCCTTGGGGCGGCTGAGATGGAGAGGGACGCTTTAAAAGGGAAACAAATTCACAGGGCTTTTTTTTTGTTTTTCTCTACCTCTGGACAACTTGTCACACTTGGCTATGGGGGATGTCAGCACGAGCGGGAGAAGAAAGGAAATGCAGGAATGATGAGGGCATTCTGATTAAGCTCTAGGGTGCCAGGGGAAGGCTAGAGGCGGAATATGAATGCTGTGCTGAGTGTGAGTGACTGAGTGCTGAGGACATCTCTGGTGGTCTAGCAGTTACCCAGGTGTGCAAGTGGACGGGCGGAAAGGGAAGGTGGTTGAGGACAGAACAGAACAGACAGACAGACAGACAGACACAGACAGACAGACAGACAGACAGACAGACAGACAGACAGACAGACAGTTCTGTTATCTATCTGCGTCCGCAATATTGGTGTCCACATGTGTTTCAGCAATATCAGGAAAACACACACACACACACACACACACTCACTCACTCACTCACAACAACAACAAACAAATAAACAACAAAGTCCAAAATACAAAGATACAGTACAGAAATACAAAACAGCAGTCGTCTGCATGTTGTGCATACAAAGTTAAAGATTCAGCCGAATCGGAACACACATCTCTATTTACTTATTCTATTGGGTAACTGAATGACCCTGCTGGCAGATCCATCTGTGTAACAAAACCAACATGTTGATCATCAATATGTCCATGCACTTACGTCCAGAGGCACCTGGATGAAGGCAAAGGCATGCTCCGTGGCCTGAGCAGCCAGGGTGCGAGTGCTGAACGCTGGAGGGAGAGGAGCCAGGCGTGTGGAGGAGACCGTCTCTCTCTGCAGTTAGAGGGGAAAAGAAAGCACCATTAACTCAGCAAAAACACTTCCCAAAAGGAACTGAATAGCAGCCTTTCATTGACCAATCTGCATGTTCCCCCATCTGTACTGTACTGAAAGAGATGCGATAGCCGAACAAGAGAAGTACTACATGCACACTGGAGAGAGACCACCGCAGTGTGAGAGACAGCTTCACACATTTGCATAGTGAATGGAACACACTCTGTCTACTGTATGTGCCTTCATTGGGAGAGCTGCAAGGCATTGGCAACCGTCCAATTTAAGAGGTTAGAAAATTGGCTAGACTACAACAACTACAACAAATGTTTGTAATATTTGGTTCCATGTGTCCCAACGTCCTCCTGTCCTGATCTGTCCACTCAGTAACCTTGGTAACAGTCCACTCAGTAACCTTGGTAACAGCTTGGCACAGATCATTCATTCCTTTAACAGTAAGCTATAACTGCATGGGTAGTACACACCTACAATTCCCAATCAGATGGTCAAACGGTCATTCACATTCGGCTTACTTTTGGCAAGGTAACTTCTCTGTTTGACCAATTTGCTATTAGAATGACACATTTATCATTTGACTATCTCAAGGTAAAAGGGCGCAGTCGAGTTATATTTCAAACAGCTGTTGTTAGGGATGAAATGAGTCAAGCCCACAGGAAACTTCTAATAATACTGCATGTTGACCTCTAGTCTTGATGGCAGAGCCCTATGCTAGTCTTCTAGAAACTAGCATAACACATAATAAGCCAATTAGTATAGATCAGCTTCACCCACAATGGCATTTGCATTTGAACAGTTTGAAAAAAAAAAAACATGCTTTGCATATCAAAAACGTAGGCTACCTTGCTGTTTGGCTTCCCAAGTCTAGCCTTCATAATACGAACACTGGCTGCTGTGCTCTGAATAAGATCCACATAGTCTGAGATTTTAACTCACAATTCCATGTGCCATAGTAGCACACATGTTTCTGAGCTTCCACTAATGTAAAACTACTGTGACAAACTGACCATGTAATTGTGATAACTGTGATAACTTCATAATTTCAACTGCTGCCAATGAGCTGGTGATACACATACCGTTCTGGGCCCGTATTCACAAAGCATTTTGTCTTACCTACTTACATTTTGTCACACTGAAGGTTTCCAACTCAAATTCTATTCGCAAAGCCGCTGAGACCAACTTTTATGAAGGAAAAGCAAGAACTGCTAAGGTAATAGAACTGCTAAGGTAATAGAAAGACGTTGCTACGCCTGACGTCAGGTCTCATGCACAAGTTTGTTTTCAATATCCTCTGTGATTGGTTGATGAGTGACAGATCTGTGTCGGTGAATATTACTGAGTTTTCCCAGCCACTCCGCATAAAGAGAAGTCGCGTGCCAGTGAGAAGGCATGAGCTAAATGGCCAATTGCAAAGAACAATAGATACATTAATGAATAATCAAAGAACAATAGATACATTAATGAATAATCAAAGAACAATAGATACATTAATGAATAATCAAAGAACAATAGATACATTAATGAATAATCAAAAACAATAGATACATTAATGATTAAATACAGATGACCGGCTCCAAATAAAATAACAGAGTACGCTACCCATAGGCCGGGTGTATGATGTATAATGACACGTTTGTGTAGCCAGGAACTAATCTAATTTAATTTACAATAAAACATACAATGTCATTTTGACAAGTTCTTTTGGTTGGATTGTAAACATCGCATCCCTTAAGCTCCACAATGACTTCTTTACAACTGAGATCTCTTAAGTGAATCTCCACTTGCATTCCAAAACTAAATTTTGTATAAATATATTACATTTCTTAAAATGTCTCAAGTTATTGAACAACCACCAAAATATGCTTTCATCTAGTGAAACAAAGAAACACAGAAAAAAAGATGTACGCTGGAACAATTATTGGCACCCTTTGATGAATTTAAATTAGTTCCTCAAACTAAATAAAAAAACAAATAGAACTCACTTGTGCACAATTTTATGTGTTCATGTGACCTGAATAAACCAATGAATTCTGTTTTTACTGCATACAAAGGGGCTTAGTGTTCCCTGTTTCTTTTTCACGAAGACAAGAGAGAGCTGTCAGAGCATCAAAAAAAAAAGCTATTCTCAAACGTCATCTTTCCAAAGGCTACTTGGCAATCACCAAAGATCTTGAAATCCCTGTTTTTTTCAACAGTTTTTAAGGTTTTCAATAAGTTTCAGTCCTAAAACTGTTCAGACATCCAGGATGTGGCGCTAAGAAGAAACTCAGTGAGAGAAGTCTGTTAAACACCACCACCAACGCAAGAGATCTAAAAGAGCTTCAGGCTGAGCTGGAGAAGTCTGTAACGGTTGGTGTGGGTTGTGGAAACACCACCACGCAAGACATCTAAAGAGCTTCAGAAGTCTGTAAAGGTTGGTGTGGGTTGTGGAAACACCACCACGCAAGACATCTAAAGAGCTTCAGAAGTCTGTAAAGGTTGGTGTGGGTTGTGGAAACGCCACCACGCAAGAGATCTAAAGAGCTTCAGGCTGAGCTGGAGAAGTCTGTAAAGGTTGGTGTGGGTTGTGGAAACACCACCACGCAACAGATCTAAAGAGCTTCAGGCTGAGCTGGAGAAGTCTGTAAAGGTTGGTGTGGGTTGTGGAAACACCACCACGGAAGAGATCTAAAAGAGCTTCAGGCTGAGCTGGAGAAGTCTGTAAAGGTTGGTGTGGGTTGTGGAAACGCCACCACGCAAGACATCTAAAGAGCTTCACTGAGCGAAAGTCTGTAAATTTGTGGAAACGCCACCCAACAGATCTAAAGAGCTTCAGAAGTCTGTAAAGGTTGGTGTGGGTTGTGGAAACACCACCACGCAAGAGGTCTAAAGAGCTTCAGAAGTCTGTAAAGGTTGGTGTGGGTTGTGGAAACGCCACCACGCAACAGATCTAAAGAGCTTCAGGCTGAGCTGGAGAAGTCTGTAAAGGTTGGTGTGGGTTGTGGAAACGCCACCACGCAACAGATCTAAAGAGCTTCAGGCTGAGCTGGAGCAACCAGGAGTGAAGGTGTTTTCGGCCCGTACGCCGCACAGTAAACCATACAGGGCTCCATGGATGAAGGGCAAGGGGGACATCACTATTAAAAGAAAGGCACAAGAAGGCAAAGACTAATGTTTGCAAATATTCTCATAGATAAGCCAGTCTTTCTGGGATAATGTTCTATGGACAGATTAAAACCAAAGTAGAGCTCTTTGAGAATGCAGTACATCAGTTTGTTTATAGGCCACAAAATGGCCCCTATAAGGAAAAGAGCAGTCTACCTACAGTACAACAGAGTGGAGGTTCCATAAGGAAAAGACCAGTCCACCTACAGTACAACATGGTGGAGGTTCCATAAGGAAAAGACCAGTCCACCTACAGTAAAACAGAGTGGAGGTTCCATAAGGAAAAGACCAGTCTACCTACAGTAAAACATGGTGGAGGTTCCATAAGGAAAAGACCAGTCCACCTACAGTAAAACATGGTGGAGGTTCCATAAGGAGAAGACCAGTCCACCTACAGTACAACAGAGTGGAGGTTCCATAAGGAAAAGACCAGTCCACCTACAGTACAACAGAGTGGAGGTTCCATAAGGAAAAGACCAGTCCACCTACAGTAAAACAGAGTGGAGGTTCCATCAAGCTGTGGGGCTGTTGTGCTGCCTCAGGTACTGAAGGGAGTGAAGGTATTAAAGGAATGATGAAATCAGAAGATTACCACGGATTTGGAGCTAAATGTGTTTACCCAGGTTCAACTAGGCTCGAGGCGACGGTCTGGGGCCTTTCAGCAGGACGACCCAAAGCACACATTCAGCGGCAGAAAAGAATGTTTGAAAAGGAAAAGATGCCAGGAAATGTGTCCAGTACAATACAGTACCTTTTCTGTTTGGATTATTTCACTATTATGCAAGTTTTCTTTTTTTTTCTTTTGTTCAGTAACCTTGGACATTCTATACAAATATTCTGGTTCTACAAAATAAGTTGATTTGCATAATATTTCTGAAGATATTCTCAATTATGCACTTGGAATTCAGGGGGGTGCGAATAATTTTGACCAGCAATGTACATTGTTATTTATCCACGTCTGAAAAACAAATAAATAAATAAAATCAGCATCAATTTGTGATTCTTCTGGCATAATATATAAACATTGCCATATCCAATAGTCATTTGGTTCATTGCACCTTCGAGCTACAGAAACCCTTCGTTGTTTGACAGAAATCAGGCCACATAGACCTTGTCACACCAGCAGAAAAAAGGTATGGAGATTTTGACCTTCACGGAAATTCAGAGGATATAGCGATAATTGAAAACAGGGAGAGAGAGGAGCCCTTCTGTGTCGAAATGTAAAATAGTTACAAGCAGAAGGGCTGGATTTAATGATCTGCCTTTATGGCCTTGTCTCAGCCTCAGATGAAAGAGTGAGGTGTGGACCTGAAAGATTTATGTGGACAGAAAAAAAAATGTATTCAAAGCTGTATATTTTCACAGCACACATAAAAGAACCCTAAACCAAAAGACCATGTCATTTGTAGATACATGGCGATAGCCAGACCAACAATTAATTTCATGATACGAGTGTGATTAAGACAACTGATTAAAGCTTATGGGGAGAGACAGTAAGGTTTGTAGTGCTGCTGGTCATATAGAGGGGGGATGAAGAGAGAGAGAGAGAGAGAGAGAGAGAGAAGAAGAGAGAGAGGCCCTGAAGAAGCAAGTAGTGCTATATCTCACTGCTCTCCCAGTCAGTCCCATTCTCAGAAGGATGCCAAGGAGCATCACATCTGCAAGACAGGCCCACGGCTCTGAGGTCCCCAGAGAGACAGACAGCGCACAGTGCAGGGAGACAGGGCTGCTGGATCAGCGTATTAAACACACACACACAATCCAAACGCCCAATCAACAGACACTTAAACCCATATATTCAGACCATGTACTATATGATATGATGTATGTCACGTGTGGTGCACCACAAAAACATCTAGTGACATATGGCATCATCTTTCAACTGTTTTCACAAGGATGTGTCTAAGAACGATTCAGACATTGTGGATAAAAGCACACTATATACACAGCCCCGGCACTCCCCCCCCCCCCCACACACAGACATCCATTAACTCCAATCAATCAGGAAGAACTGTGGTGATACTAACATGATCATAAACATAGGCTGACAACCCTGTGCTCATTCACACATGTTCACACACACATGTTCACACACACACAAACACACACACACACCCCCCACACACACACACCACACACACACACACACACACACACACACACACACACACACTCTCTCTCTCTCTCTCTCTCCTTTCATTCCTCCCTTCACTGACAGGATCTATAGAGATGCATGTTCCACTCACGTTGCCATAGTCGATGTAAAAGACGTGGACCTTGGCTGGGGACTCCACTCTCTCCACTCTGGCTCGGTACCTGGGGGGGAAGATGCAGGCCAGTGAGACATTGAGCAACACAAGCGGGGGAAGGGTCGAGGGTCAAGGGTCACAGGCGCTATAAAGACATGTTTCCTTTCAATTTTCCTCAGGGAGTGTGTGCAGTAGATGCCTTTCTAGAGATGTGTGGAGCAGAAAAGGGTGATTATTAGACCCACAGGCAAGCTGTGCCCTTCATTGCTCTGGACCACTGGGAACTGTTCCCCCCCAATAAAGGAGTGATAGACCCTCTGGTAGATAGCGCAGTGACCTGTCAAGTCCACGCACTCAGACAGTGTGTGGGCTGCCTACACAGGGCCGTTTTAAAATTCCTTACATGAAGAACTCACATATAACCTTTGACAGGTGACAATTCTTTTATCATAAGCTTGAAGATGGGAATCGAGAGAGAGAGAGAGAGAGAGAGCTAAGATAGGTGTAGGAGAAATTCAATATGTGTTGTTTTTATGTTGTTTTATGTTCATGTAATGTATATTTACTGTCGTGTTGTGGACCCCCTCGAAAACGAGATGGTACCTCTCAAGGGGTTATTCCAAATAAAGAGAATTTCCAACAATATTAAGAGTGCACAGCTTGTATTAAGATGCCCAGTGACTTTCCAAGAGAATGCACCTTTATGAGAGGGCTGTAGTGCAGTCTGGGGCTACAGGGGGAAAACTCACACTTTCTAGGTGGTACGCAGACCAGGGAGAGAGATGGCAGGTGTAGGGTGGGTGGAAAGCGAATGTTACAAATACCTAGGCCAAACAGTACAGTTACGTGGCTGATGGGAAGTCAGCTATACAAAAGCTGTCTTAGTCCAGATATTCTCTACATCCAAAAAGCCTTGAATGTCAGGACGGTAATTAATGAAACTTGAGCAGAGGAGAGAGAATACATTAAGAGCTCCCATTATCCCATCACAGGCCCAGACACACACACACACACACACACACACACAGACACACAGACACACACACAGACATATGATCACAGGTAAATGAAAAGAAAGGAAACTAGCACAGATGGCAAATTTAAAGCAGACGATTCACTGGTAAATGAAAAGGGGCGACTGCATGACTTTGAAGTCTGCTTAAGAGGGGACTTGGACTGCATCTGGCACTCCCTACATACTTTCCCCCCTTAACCTGGCAAAGTCTTGTTTTTCCAGTCAACTCAAATAGATAGAGTCGCAAAGCAGCAAAGTCATCTTCCAATGTAGAGAAGTTCATATTAATTCCCACAGCCATCTGTACAGTCAGGTGTCTTTACACGGTGTTTTGGGTTGGCTTTAGTTTAAATCAGTCACCTGAACTGAAATTCTGTTACATAGCCTATTTCAAGGGGGATGGGAATAATGAAACGTGGCAAAGAGCCAAAAGGATAAAAAATTAAAAAAATGTAGCATTTGTTACCTTGAGTGGCAATAGAGTATACATCAATCTGACTCCCCCTGTGTTTGATACATGAGAGTTGCTTATACTCTCTGATGACAACTTCATCCCATAAAGGTTCATACATGGGTGAATCCATGCCTCTGTCCCCGTCATGTTTCTCAGTAAAATAAAAAAGATCAAGGGACTTGAAAAGTAAAGTAAAAAAGGGTGAAAAGTAAAACAGTAAAGGGACGAATTATCGAATTATCTCCTAGATGTTCCCATTAAAGAGCGATGAAGTGTAGATATCCTCAACCATTAACTATGCTAACTGAAGCGCTTGAGGCAACTGGCCCACGACCACACAAGGCCCAGCTGGGAGTCCCATGGTGACAGCAGCTGTGTGCCACTAATATGCCCCCAGAGTCAGCCGCTCGCTGCTTACACAACTACTGGAGCCTAGCAGACCACATCTAATCTCCCTTTTTCAACAGGCCATTTGCATTCTCTTCAATGCACTGTAGGTCGATGATGTGTGTCATCCATGGAAATGAATAAAATAGTCCAATTCTACAGAATGTTCTGTTGCCCCCGTGAACTTACCACTCGCCATCAGCGAATTTGGAGATGCAGAAGTCGCCTCTGCGAGAGCATAGGACCCATCGACTGGGGGCGCGGCAGCGATCTCTGCTCGCATCGTCTCCATCAGGTTTTCTAACTGGGCACCTGGAAAAGAGAAACAATAGGAGAGAGAAGGGTCAGGTTCAGCGCTTCAAACTCAAGTAGTAGAGACGGGGATCTACTTACAAAAAATAACCACCATTATTTCATCACTTTTGAGTCTCCACAAACAACTGTGTCATCAATCAGTGTGTGTGTGTGTGTGTGTGTGTGTGTGTGTGTGTGTGTGAGAGAGAGTGTGAGAGAGAGAGAGGAGAGAGAGAGAGAGAGAGAGAGAGAGAAAAGACCGAGAGAGAGATATCTAGTGGTCATTCAATTATGAGCTGCTCAACAATATTTCATCCTGGTCACCAATACGTGAAGCACAGCTAAATGCAGATGCAGGCACTAATATGTAAGTTTAAGGATATGCTGCCACACTAAGTCTGGTCCCATGACTGCAATAACCAGCCCGTCACGGGCTCACCGCAATAACAATTTGGTGGCAATCAGGCTTGATGGCAATGGAGAGCGTGGAGCGCTTACTCCAGCTAGTTTAGCAAAATGCTTATGTGAAATTACACAGTGATTTGTTGACAGTCAATTCCCATTGATTTCCTTGTGGGTGGAAGTAAGTGTGAAAATGCAGCCCTTAGACACAGGCTCAGTTCAAACTCAAAAGCCCTTCTCCACTCTCTGGGTGAATGGGTCACTGCTGCTGTGTAGGAGCGCAAAACATACATTCACTCACCAGAGAGAAGAAAGCAGTACATTTACATTTACATTTACATTTAGTCATTTAGCAGACGCTTTTATCCAAAGCGACTTACATATGTGCGACTTCCAATGTATACACATTTTACATTTTACATTTACACTGATGGCACACTGCACATCAGGAGCAATTAGGGGTTCAGTGTCTTGCTCAAGGACGCTTCGACAGGGAATCGAACTAGCAACTTTGATTACTAAACGACTTCTCTACCTCCTGTACCACTGTCGCCCCTACAGTGCTTTCGTTTTGATTCAGGATAGAAGGTTTTTGTTGGACAGACAGTTCAATAATCTCCAGCAACACAGGAATCATAGTGAGATCCGGGAGGTTTAGCAGGAGTCCTATAATTTCTTCATTACTAATGCTGAATGCATAGTATTTGGTGTTTGGGAGGGGGCGGGAGTTTAAATCAAACTGCTTTGCTTTAATCAAAATGTCCTTGTAGCAAAGCTTAAGGCTGCCACATTCTAAAGGTGATTGGTCGGTATTTCCTCCCTGTCGATCCTGCTTCCTAACGCACTCTAACTCGCTCTCACGCCTGGAGGCATTGCAATACTAATGGCCCAAAGAGCCATAGCGGTGTCTGAGATCTTCTACTGACTAAACACCAAACTACTACTTGAGGTGGATTCCAGTGAAGATTGGCCCCAAATACTGTCAGTTCCTAGACACTTCCATCTGTTGGATTAGGGATGCTGGAATACTCAGCAGACAAACCTTACTGGCTGTGGGGAAACTCCAAGCCTCATGCAGGGCCCCTATGCCAAAGTGACATTCCTCGGCGTTCCAAAATCCATCCATAAAGGATCTCGTAACATTGATTTCAACAAGAATGATTTGCAAGACTCTTCCCTCCCTCTGGTGTGTAAAGCGCCGTCACCCAAAGATCTCTGAGCATCCTGTTGACTGCAGGCAAGAGACGCCCCATCAAACCTCCTTTCACCAGCTCTGTGGCCCTCAGACGTCACATCACTCATAAATAAGATCAATGCTGTTGATCCAAACCAACGTGGACTTGAAGAACCGCTCTGAAATCTGCCTAACCAGACAGGGTTGGAGGAGTCGATTCCAAACTCGACGGTGTCCCTTCCTGGCTTCACAACATACCAACAAATGCATAACCCTAACCATAGCACCTCCCCAAGAGCGCTCACGTCAGTGATCCTAACAGCAGTCTATATATTCCACCTGCACAGGTTCAGGGAGATCACTGACCAGGTCATTAATGAGCTGGTGTTACATATCTCCCACCTGGAACAAAACCACCCCAATTGCAACATGATGATATCATGATGGAGATTTCAACCGGACTGATTTCTAAAGAACTCTAATTACAAAAAACAAAATTGACTGCCCCCCCCCCCCCCCCCCCGAGAAAGAATCAGATCTTGGGCCAATGCTAACACAATAACAAGCAGAGAATATTGAGAGCAGTGTGCCTGTGTGTGTTGTGTGTGTGTGAATGGGCAATCTTTGACATCTGCTTACACATACACACATGCATACAATGACAGCCCTCCGTGGTGCTCCATGGACAGCGGCAACATCATCGGCAGGAGCCTGCGACTGTCCCAGTGGCATTGTTTGGAACGCTCTCTACCGGTGAGGGGATGTTCTAGCCAGGCTGACAGCAAAAAGGCTTGTCTCTGATTTATTAATCTAATTAAAAAAGTTTGCGTGTGCGTTCCTCGGCACAGAGTGCTTTTTTCTCCAGCTCTCCCCCGCTTCCTTACTGTGCTCCACTTTTGAGTCTTGCAGATCTCATTAAATAATACATAAGATGTGAGGGACTCCTCAGAATGCTATATATAGTTTTAATGGAGACTCTTCATTTAACCTAATTAATATGAGACCTTCTGTTACTGTCCGAGGACGGAAGAGTTCGGAGCAAAGCACTGACATAAGCATTTCTAGAACGCAGAGTGCCACCCTGACCATGCTAAAGATGATTCGCATCGCAGCCATCAGCAGAACAACACAAGCTTCAATATAGTGTCACTGGTTCTCTACTTAGCTGATTAACATTGCTGCTTTTCCAAGAGGACAGAAAGAACTATGCTGAGAAAGAACTTCCGGCAATCATGTAATCAACATAAAGGTGAGAGCTGTAAAAGAAGATACAAAAGCCAAAGGTTTCAAAAATGAAGTACTATCAGTGTACTCCTTTCTATAAGAGCGCTGACAGGACCAAGTGGAGACCATATGCTGGAAGGTGTAGCCCCGTAGCAGCACTCTCTCTCTGGGTCATTACGCTCTCTGGTAGAGGCCATGACCCTGGATCCATCTCTCATTACTGGGGCTTCAGACCTCTTTACTGGAGGCTGTACATTCAAGGCCTTCCCATCTGTGGGTATCTAGTATGGAATGGCCCATAAAAGAGAAGAAAAGTCAACATGTTTGATAAGACCCATACCCGTGATCAACTAATTTAGTACTGCGTTAGTTATTTTTGCCATCATCTCAGCAGAATGTATATCTTTTATTTCCCCAAGTATTCAAATTCCCCTGTCAAATTGAATGCTCCTCCAATCAGCCTGAAGATTGGCAGTGTGTCTGGAACGACAGCCATGATTGATGTATTCAGACATCAAGTTTCATCGATAAGATTCGGCCACAACCCTTTCAGGAGTGTGGGGTGGAATCATTTACGAGGTCAATAAAGTGAGAAGACCCTTGTCCATTACCAACGCCTCACTCTGTGGCTCTCACCAGCATGTTTCCAGCGTGTACTAGATCTCAAGACACTCTATACTCATGGATGCAGTCTATCTTAAAGCTGTATCAAAGTTGTCATCTTCGTTCCTACACACCTGGTCTCTCAGACAGTCTCTTTCACAAAGACAAATAGAAAATGATCACAGAACCTTGGATGTTTACAGAGAGAGTGTCCGTCATCACATTTGCATAGAGTATAGTTCATTTCTTGGGGGGGGATATGGGGGGAGCTTACGGGTTCCACCCCCTTAGAAGTTACTGAAAATAAGAGTGCCAAGAATACGGCATAAATAGGAATGTACTGTAAGGAAAAGGTGGAAGAGAGATGTTCAAGGAACCACTTTCTGTAGGCTCAAAATGCTATCTTGGTCTCCGTTCATATAGCGCTTTCCTTGAGGAAGCCCGACCGAGTCATTTCCAAAAGCAGTCCACGGTGTGATGAACAAAGCGCTTCCCCTTGTCGTGCCTCTCAGCCCACACAGCAGACAGACTAGAGCCCGGCAATGTGCAGGGCATGAGGAGAGGAGAATAGTGTTGTTGCATCACAATTCTAAAATTAAACCACACCACCAAGTATTTGCATTTGGAAGGGATCAACAGAAAAACACACTGGTGTGTTCGAAGCAGCAGTCTAACAAACCAAAAAAAAACAAGGAAAAAAAAAAAAAAAAAATACAAAATGCTTTGTTGCTAATAACATCTGGAGATTGGCCAGCTGTGAATAAGAGAATTTCGTCAGGCTTGGCAAAAGACTGAGTTTGGAGGCAGGGTGCATAACAGCGCTCTCCCAGCTGATATCTAACTACACAATGGGTCTCCAGTGAGTTGATGTGCTTTGCCTCGTATACAGCTGAAGTGCTGACCTGAAAAAAAAGGTGCTAGTGTAGAAAAAAAAAAAAGAAAAAAAAACTCCTTTTCTCCCTCCCTGATATTGGGTAACCTGCTTATACACAGTTTCATGGCTGCAGCTGTTTTCACATTTGAAGCAATTCCATTTGCAATGCCCTGTTCTGTGGAGTGAGTGGCTGAGCTGCTAAATGGGATCTCTTTGCTGCTTGGTTGTGACTCGATTCTGCTGTTGGTGGTGGTGTGGCCTGGGATGCTTGAGCTATCATAACAACAATAAGTGAAACATTAGATAATGCTCTCCTGTGAGATACTCCCATGTATCTTTATTAGGATTTCATACATATTGCACAGCGGTCACACAGTGGTCACACTATGTATTTCGTCCCATTTCGCCTAAGGTTCCCATCAAAAGAGACAAATTCCAGAGTGCGGTGCTTTGTGTGATTTCGTTTTTTGGGTTAAATATTCAATCACAAAGCATGAAGAATCTCTGCGGTTTACTCTGACCTGAAAAAAAGAGCTTGAACCAGTGATTTTCCCCCAAAAAACAGCCTTAACTGTGAAAATCATTCTATCTGAGAAAATCTTAAAGTTAGAAAAAGTTTTGGTGGGAAAAACACTGCAGGCAAAAACTATTTGAACTCCATTGGTGTTTTACAAGCCAGAAAACTATGAAGCAAAGTGAAACTGCTGACATGAATCAACATCTACATGATGCAACCAACCCTACAACCTGCTGGATGGGGAAAGAGTTGTAATTAAAGGGATAAAATGACAGCTGACGGCAAGCAGGGCACAGACAACTACACACCCAGATTCCCAGAGCCCAGCATTTGAACAGAGCCTGAGGTTTCCATTGAAGCCGAAGTTCTGAGCGCTGCTGGGAATGAGAGTCTGATTCATGGGTGGCAGAATCCTGATGAGTAACCAAATAGGGTAAAAAAAAAAACCATTAACTGGCTGACACTGAGAAAGTTGCCAAAGGTGCAGAGCACCTTTCATCCTGCGCAAAGCTCTACATCTACGCAGACCCTTGCAGGAGACTAGTTACCCATCGCCTGGGGAGGGTCTGTGGGATGTATAGTATTTCCTCTGCTCAACATATTCATTTCCACCGCAGAATCGATCACCAAAAGCAGATCAGGGCTAAACTCACACTTTGAGTAATTAAATCCAACTAATTATAATTAAGGGGGGGGGGGGGGGTGGAGAGAGAGTGTGTGTGTGTGTGTGACTGTTTCCAGATATTCCCATGAGGTTGGTAAATGGGAGAGATCTTCCCGTAGACATCTCTCGGGTGTTTAGAGGCCATTAAATGGGATGAGATGAACACAAGCCTTGCAGCATTGGTAATGATTAGGAAGACTGGTCCCTGTTAATTCCATTAATCTTTTATTTACACTATGTGTTACTTAACATAGCTTGGAATGCTTTAAGCTGGTAGTGGGAGTGTGAGGGTGAGGGGTGATGTTAGCACTGAATGGTGGCGTGGGAGGGTGAGGGTAATGTTAGCACTGAATGATGGCGTGGGAGGGTGAGGGGTAATGTTAGCACTGAATGGTGGCATGCGAGGGTGAGGGGTAATGTTAGCACTGAATGGTGGAGGGTGAGGGGTGATGTTAGCACTGAATGGTGGCACGGGAGGGGTGAGGGGTAATGTTAGCACTGAATGATGGCGTGCCACAAACTTGCCTGGATTCATGAACAAGGTGAAAGACTGCCGTGTCTTCAGAGAACACACAGCCACCTCATATCAAGACTGAGTTTTACCATTTGACAACATAGGTTTCTGGTTTCAAGTCACACCATCACAAGACCAAAAACGGTTGAAGCTGGTAATGAGAGACACACAGAGAGCAAGAGAACAGTGCTGTGACTCTCTCCTGCTGAGTGGCTCGAGGACTAGATGCGGTGGAGGGAGTTATTCCAACAGCCAATCCTGAACACTTCAGTGGTACGAGCCACAGGTCCCTGGTGGCTCTCCAGAGCAAAACAAAAGGCATACTTGAACAGGGTGACACAACCTGTCGTTACATTTCACACTATTATTTATTTACTGTTTGTTTGTTTGTTTATCCATCTACCTCACATGTGTAAAACTGATTCTAGTCATGTTGCTGTGTTTCCATGAGTCTCTGTTCTCTGAGCCTCTGATCATCTACAGTCTATGAACTCAAGCACTAGTCTGCCTCTCCACTCAAGTATCTGTTCTGTTGGACTCCTGCTGCTGTGTGTTATTGTGGTATCTTATGTGGACAAGAACAAACACCACATAGACAAGAGTGTAAACAAGGACAAGAGTGTAAACAAGGACAAGAGTGTAAACAAGGACAAGAGTGTAAACGAGGACAAGAGTGTAAACAAGGACAAGAGCGTAAACAAGGACAAGAGTGTAAACGAGGACAAGAGTGTAAACAAGGACAAGAGTGTAAACGAGGACAAGAGTGTAAACAAGGACAAGAGTGTAAACAAGGACAAGAGTGTAAACGAGGACAAGAGTGTAAACAAGGACAAGAGTGTAAACAAGGACAAGAGTGTAAACGAGGACAAGAGTGTAAACGAGGACAAGAGTGTAAACAAGGACAAGAGCGTAAACAAGGACAAGAGTGTAAAGGAGGACAAGAGTGTAAACAAGAGTGTAAACAAGGACAAGAGTGTAAACGAGGACAAGAGTGTAAACAAGGACAAGAGTGTAAAGGAGGACAAGAGTGTAAACAAGAGTGTAAACAAGGACAAGAGTGTAAACGAGGACAAGAGTGTAAACAAGGACAAGAGTGTAAACAAGGACAAGAGTGTAAAGGAGGACAAGAGTGTAAAGGAGGACAAGAGTGTAAACAAGGACAAGAGTGTGTGTAATATAATGAACTATGTTGTTTAAGTGTGGGAGGCACTGTACCCAAGTGACCTATACTTATTCTGCATTATCTGCTTGGGGGGAATGGCGTCTGCTGTGTGCATTCCCACTACCTGGAGAGAGTGAGGTGAAGCCACGGTAACATGTACGGTAACATGTATGGTCTCGGTTAATTACGTAACCTCGGTTCCTTAAGCAGGAACCAGATATAACAGTATGGTACATGACACTAGTCATGGGCCTAAATCGAAGCATTTATCCATTCACGCCTGAAAGGCCGCGAGATTTGTCTGCGCTTACTCCTGAGCCCGCCCCCTCAGGAGTCTATAAATTGAATCACGCAGCACAAATCACCCTCTTTGGAAAAACTTCGCAAGACGAAGTGCCAGCTCGGAGTACATCCTCTACGCTACCAAGTCAAAGAGTTTTGTGTGCTGTGTCATGTACCATACTAGTGTCATGTACCATACTGTTATATCGCAGTGAACTGCGATAAGGAACTCCACTTCCTCTCAGGCTGACTGGAACAGGAGACTGAAAGAGGGAGGGCTGTATGGGGGAGGAGGGGGGCGGGGGGCCCTGTGCATTCACTAACACCTGCAGGTCTCCTCCATCCAGTTATCCACAGCTAAAAGAGGGACTTAATGTGATGGGATTGTCACGCTCCTGGCAACACGAGACTGAGATTGATTCTTAATTAATGCAAATTAATTAATTATCGCATTAAAACGCATTAAGAGTTGACGAAAGTCGATTTTATGGCCTTGTCAAAGTAGACTACGATTGAAATAGGAGAAGACCCTTTAATTATTCAAATGACTTAAGGGTATTATGTGAACTGTATCTAGACTGTCTACGTACAAAGCATATGTGCATGCATGTGACTTTTGGTCACAACATACTCCCAACCCCACCAAATGAACTGTTTTTTTTTTTTTATTCATAATTTTGGATGACTTGACAGGAATATAGATGACTATGAATTAACCAACAAGCAAAATATAAAAAAAATCTAGCCTCACGAACACTTCACAGCTCTGCATAAACATAACCTGCTTGTGTTTCCAAACCGAGCTACGCATGAGAGACCTCTGTGTTCGCGGTGTGTCCAAATGTATAACTCAACCCTCAGATTTGGAGGATAACCATGCCCTTGAACTAACTGTGAATAGTTATGAACATTCATGAGGCCTCCCTCAGACAGATGTCTTCTGCAGGTGACCTAGTTCCATGAAGTTAACTATGCCTGAGGGGCCTCATATGGTGGGTAGAACATGCCATGCCCTGCCCTGCCTTTTGACAGTAGTTGGCATAGTAGTAGTAGGGGCGACAGTGGTACAGTAGGTAGGGAAGTCGTTTAGTAATCAGAAGGTTGCTAGTTCGATTCCCTGTCGAAGCGTCCTTGAGCAAGACACTGAACCCCTAATTGCTCCTGATGTGCAGTGTGCCATCAGTGTAAATGTAAAATGTGTATACATTGTAAGTCGCACATATGTAAGTCGCTTTGGATAAAAGCGTCTGCTAAATGACTAAATGTAAAATGTAAATGTAAATGTAGTAGCTGCAAAGGAAAGGAGAGAGACAAGGAGAAAAATGAAGGCGGCTATTAAGTTGCTGTCAGTTAGTAGAACGTACCCGTTTCCACATCCTGTGTATAGAAGTGCAATTCGTCTGTGATTTCAGTGACGTATACGGCTCGGTACTTGGCCACCCGCTCTCTCTCTTCTGACTGCAGAGCTGCCACTTCCTCTGTTGGTTTCTCCTCGTAGTTGGCCCAGATCTGTCAAGGAATCAGACACACCAACACACAAAGAAGAATCATTTCACATGCCGGGTGGTAAACTACACTGTACAAATCACATAATATGCTATACATGGAGAGACGAAACTAAAATCTCTTATCAGGTAGCAGGCAACATGACGGTGTTATACAATACAGCTTTGTACAGTGGCGAAATCGGATCATGTTGGAGTTACTTAGAGGTGTGGGTCCGAAATGCCTCGTTGCTGACAGTCACTTTGTTTCCCATTTACAGAGCCAGGACTGTGCACATACACCAGCATTGTTTTGACCGCACACACTGAATGGACAGTCAGAGGAACGTGAGGAGAATTTGGCTGAATTCATTGAAAAGTGCAATGGATTCCAATCAAGCTGTGACCCGGGTTTGAAGTTAGAGCACTGTATGAGGGTCTTCTGGCCGATTCTCTTGTCATTCCACGAGAGTAGACACGGGCAGCAGCAGCAGCAGGCTCATTACACCAAAGAGTTAAGCTTGGGGCAACAAATGGAAAAACTACAGACTGTGGACAATGTCTCTTCCCAACCAGCTAAGCAATTGTTGCACAAAAATCAACCAGCGTAACAACTACAGCACCATTATAAAAATATCTGTCAACATTTCGCTCCCACTCAAGGATGCCACACTAGTCTTCTCTAAGGCTGTCTCCAGACTAAATCACATTGTCAAGGGACTGCATTACAGTGTCTTTTTTCCTCTCAAGAGTCTTGTTACAAGTTAATTAGGAATAAATATTTGATACAGAATTGGTGTGAGCTAATTAAGTCTATAAACAGGGCAGAGCAGACATTTACAAGGAGGACTTGACTGTGTGTTTCCCCTTCCTGCAGCAGAGCCAGTGCACAGGTACACAAATCTTGTGTGACAAATACAAGTGACACAAGCACTGAGCCTTTAAGACCTTGCCACACATGACAAAGGACTAGGGCAAACCATCCAATCGCAATCAATTATTCACCTCCTAGCCATGCAATGAATTAAGAAACCAACAGACAAATAAGCTCTCAGATATTATGGGATGTTAATGAAGATGTAAATACGTCACGCTGCAGCAGTCCAGTGCCCAGTGCCCTCTGCACCCCGCACCAATCTGCTCCCATAATGCAATGCTGCTGCACAGAGAAGCTTTTTAATCGGAGAGGCAGGGCCAATCAGAATGACACAGATTACAGTGTCACTATTCATTATGGTGGCGAGCGTCACAGTGTCGTCTCTGGCACAGCTGGTCACCATGGAGGCTCAAGCCTGGCGGCTGAATGACCTCTGACATGTGCAGATTCATGCCGCAGTGGCAAGGGCACGAGAGCCCATACCCCACACACACACACACACCCACTCACATACACACTCACCCATGGACGTCCTAATGCCAAAGCAACAACACAAAAAAACATAAGAGACCTCCAAACCAAATAATCCCTAACTGCACACACACACACACACACACACACACACACACACACACACACACACACACACACACACACACACACACACACACACACACACACACACACACACACACACAATCTCTCTCCCGCCTGAAGCAGATGACCTTCCCTGAGCAACCAACCATTCCTGTTTGTTCCACTTGAGTGCAGGTGTGGCTGCTACTGCTACTGCTCCTCCTCCTCCTTCACTACAGCAGCCACCACTGCAGTGAGCGTGCAGAGAGATGGAGAGATGGAGAAATGGAGGTAAGACCCAAGCCCAGACTCAACACACCATCCAGCCCTTTGAAAGAGCTGGCCAAATGAGGGACTTCCTGAAGCAGAAGTGGCTGTCTGTGACCTTCACAAGGCCAAGTGTCAGCTCTATTCTATCAGCAGCCTAATGGATGGCAACCTCAAAGGAACAGAAGACAGCTCTTGTCAAGGGACCAGAATCCTCTCGTCATGCTTCTTAGACAATGACACACACACAGAGCAGAAGAGACATGTGACTACAGGACCAAACCTGCAGTGGACCTATTCTAATGAGGACTGATGGCGACAGTGGTACAGGAGGTGGAGAAGTCGTTTAGTAATCAGAAGGTTGCTAGTTCGATTCCCTGTCGAAGCGTCCTTGAGCAAGACACTGAACCCCTAATTGCTCCTGATGTGCAGTGTGCCATCAGTGTAAATGTAAAAAAATGTGTATACATCCTTGTAAGTCGCTTTGGATAAAAGCGTCTGCTAAATGACTAAATGTAAAATGTAAATGATGATTACAGATGTGGCTCTCTGGGACTGGGCTTGTATGTGTATTTGATGAAAAAGCTACTAAAATAACAGAACACATGTCCATCCCTGACCAAAGATGGACAGTTCACTTCACTTGGTCCCCGGGCGCTGCAAAGCTGCCCACTGCTCCTGGGAGGTCCTTGAGGAAGGACGGTCCAGGATGGGAAAAAGCAGAAAATAAATTCACAGCGACCTCAGGCCTACCTGCGTGTGTGTGTGTGTGTGTGTGTCCTGTGTCGCCTCCATATATGCACGTGTGTGTTCCAGTGTGTCGTGTGTGCCATTAAAAACCTGACAAAGGTCTTAATTATTATTATTATTTAATTATTGAAAGCATTCTTCCATAGCGCAGTGGTACTACAGTCTAGCACAGTGTCTGGCCTGGGGTGACCGAGGAGCAATTAGCTAGAGTAGTACTCAGCATTCAGGTGATGGGATGGGGAAGGCAGTGCGCCTCTTACTGAGCTATTCTATCACAATCATAAAGAAAACTCTTTTTTCCTCTCTCTTTCACTCTCTTTCTCACACACACACACACACACACACACACACACACACACACACACACACACACACACCAGGAAAAGAGGAGGGGGGACATCCCGAACACTGATTAAAGGTGACAGCGTGTCAATTCCAATAGAATGTGTTCAGCCCTGTAAGAGCGAGGCCCCATCAACACCCAGAGCACACAGACTCCCAGCCAGGGCACGACGGGACTCAGGAGGAGAAAAAGAGAGTGGAGAGGAGAGGAGAGGAGAGGAGAGGGCAGGGGCAGAGCAGGGGCACGGAATACAGTCAGACAAACAGACAAGAGAGTGGAGATTTGACAAGCTAGTTCTAGTGTGAGGTCTGTGATCTGCAGCAAGTTTAACCAGGGGAGGGGGGGCTATGATTCACTGTGACCTCTGTGGGAGGAAGACTTTCCCATGTGGGGGATGTATTGTGTTCCCCCCAACTAACATGAAATCAAATATCTCTCTATCCATTAAGTGATTCCACAGCAGAAGAACAAGCTGCCTAGCTCCACATGCTCTGTGACCACACGCTCCCACTCATTCAAGAAGAAACTGAATCTGCTCTTCCACAACTTAAGAACTTGGAAAAAACAAACAAACACAAATATTTAAAAAAAAAAACACTTTTGGTAGCCTGGCTATCACCCACCTATTGCTCCCAGCTCGATTTTCACTGTGATTCTAGTCTGGAAACGCTCTCCACAAGATGAATCACTGGGCCATCCTGATTGGTTAAAGGCAGGGCCATCCTGATTGGTTAAAGGCTGGGCCCTCCTGATTGGTTAAAGGTTGCTCTAATGTTTTCTAAATGAACCCGAGGTCTACGTCCATTAGCAGGCAACGACTGGAACCATCCTTAATGGAGCTGCCTAGGCTAGACCCTATTCAAGAAGGGAATTTGGGTCTGGGTATACCAGACTACCTAAGTGTGATATGACCGCTCGCTTGCAATTTGTACCTCAAATTGTAAGTTGCTTTGAATACAATGACTAAACAGTCTCTTGCGAGGGTTTGTTTGTTTGATTTTTGTGGCCAAACGTGACTGAATTCTCAAAAATCGCAGAAAACTAAAATCAATTGGAATAATTTGCAGAAATATTGCAGCAACAAGAGAAACAATTGCGAATTGTGGGAAAACCTTGGAATTGCGCACAAATAAACACAAATAAACACAAATAAACGCACGATCACAAAATCCTAGAGGGAGTGACTAAATGGAAATGCAAATGTGTTTGACATGTCTTGTCTGGTCTAGACCAATCAGATCAAAGATCACAGGCCAATCACAGGGTATACATTTCATAATATCCTAATGAGATACAACATTCAAGAAAATGACTCTTTGGATGCACAACAACCAGCTGCGTGCACATATGTGCATTTGTGAAGACATCTCATCAAGAGCCAGCGTAGGCATTCAGACCGCTAATGTGGAAGCCAGACGGAAGAAAAAGCAGCACAATTAGCTTGCCTTCATCAGACAGTTTCCATAGCAGGACTAAGGAATAAACAGGAATGTGCAAGTGCAGGCTGAATAGGCTGATAGGTTGAATGACACTGAGTCAAAGAGCACAATCATAATCCATCACTACCCTGCACTACCCCTGGCAGAAAGCATTGGGTTCAACAGCAGAGGTCAACTGTGGTCTATGACCCATGCCTTTCTGGGCTCAATCATAATGCCTGACTGTACTGAGGGAACTATTATAAAACATGGGGGAAATGAACACCACAGGTGACTAACACCACCAACATAACAGGTGACAGGTGATCGCAGATCTTGTAGTCGATACAATAGACTCCAACAATCACACAATCACATAACACAGCACCACCAAGCCACCATTTTAATAATTGCTGCATTGACAGCATACACATTTAAAAAAAATTTGTAATTTAGCAATTCCATCCAAAGCGACACACCAGCATTGTACAGTAATGCATATTATATACACATAAACACTTCCAAACCATATTACCACTCCCTGAAAATGTGAGGACAGAGGTTTGAGATTTACATTATATGATTTCCCCATCCATCCAATATTACTTGATCCCAATATAATTAAAAATGTGGTTGCTTAAGTCTGCTAGAGGAAAAAACAAATCAAATGTAGAATCCTACTAGGCGAGGTGAGGGAGCTCAGCTAACTGATTTGATCACACCCACATGAGAGATGAAACATTTGGGACGTGCTCAGCGACATGCTTCCCATCAGAACTGAAAGAGTGCAAGCGTGAGTGAGTGACTGACTGATCTATAGCCTGGCTCACAGTAGAACTTGCGTATGGGAGTGCTGTATGCCTGTGTGCTGTATGCCTGTGTGCTGTATGTATGCCTGTTTGATGATCTCACGATTGACATGTGACAGCTGTGGCCTCTTGAGGTGAGGGACTTGACAATGTGCACGTAAGAACACCCCCCCCCCCCCCTTCTCTGCCCGACACCTTGCTCCAGTGGTAGGGGGGGGGCTGCTTGAGGAGTCATTAACCCCAGGGCAAGGAGCTGTCGGAGGGTTAAGTGGGGGGGGGGGGGAGGCGATGTGGCTGATTTAAGGGTATGAGCATAAACATTCCAACCACGTTCACAGGCCCTGACACTGGCCTGCTGCTGTCATATTTAGATGCACTATGAGCAGCCTGCCTGAACACCATAGGCCATTAAACACACAGCAGCCTTGAGAGGACAGGGCATCAGGGAGATCTGTCTCTGTCTCCATCTCTTTTACACTCAGAGGCAAAACCACACACACACACACACACACACACACACACGCCACCATACTCTACGACTACTGTCTCCATCTCTTTTACACTCAGAGCCAACACCACACACACACACACACACACACACACACACACACACAACCATACTCTACTACTAGTAAAGATACGCCTCTATGTTTAAGGCACAGACAAACATTAGTCAAGCATAAACCCAAGACAATATTGAAATACTGAAATGCCATCGTGTGCCGTTTCTTGACCATACCCAATCAACCACAGTGAAACAGAAGAATCACAGCCCGTTTAACATGGTCTAGTGTCAGTGTACAATTCTATACCATCTTTACACTTGTAGGACACACAATACACACAATACATGCCTAACCCTAGAAGACTCATTGTGGCGTAATGCTAGGCTGTCTCGGATGGCAACACGGAGAAGCACTGAAATCCGGTTTTATGTGGATATGTCCTGCCTGTCCGGCTTGGACAGCACGGTGCGGTAGAGAGGAGGGTATATGAGAAGACTTGGATGTGGTTACTTAGCAGATAAATTATGCATTAAAACTGCACAGGTGGTGCATAGGGTTTGAGCGAGCAGCTGGGAATTTAAGCAGCCAGAGAGCCTCTTCTTAGCCTCGTATCACGGCCAACAGATGTTCCACAGCAGCAGACTCTAAACTGCAGCTTACACTGCTAATATAACCTCCTTCCCTACAATCTCTCTCCATGTCACATACTGATACACACACACACACACACACACACACACACACACGCATGCACCCGCACACCAGGACTGTTTTTGGAAAGTCACATCAAGAGATATGTCGTGGTGGAGGAATGCAACCGTATACTGCCGTAGAGCTTAGTAGGGGTTGGGCTTAATAAATGCCTTGAGCAATGGGTGGACAGAGTGTGTGTTTCTGTGTGTGTGTGTGTGTGTGTGTGTGTTCAGCAATGGGTGGACAGATGACAGCGCTTAGAATGAGTCTGTTTCACAGTGATATGTCCACAGGCCATTACCATGGTAACAGGGCATACACATCTGCGTGGTGGCGGGTGGCACTGAGAAAAAATGAGCTGGCAGAGAGTGTGTGTTTCTGTGTGTGTGTGTGTGTGTGTTTCTCTGTGAGTGTGTGTGTGTTTCTCTGTGAGTGTGTGTGTGTGTGTGTGTTTCTCTGTGAGTGTGTGTGTGTGTTTCTGTGTGTGTGTGTGTGTGTTTCTGTGTGTGTGTGTGTGTTTCTGTGTGTGTTTCTCTGTGAGTGTGTGTGTGTTTCTGTGTGTGTGTGTGTGTGTTTCTGTGTGTGTGTGTCTGTGTGTGTGTGTGTGTGTGTGTGTGTGTGTGTGTGTGTGTGTGTGTTTCTGTGTGTGTGTGTTTCTGTGTGTGTGTGTGTGTGTGTGTGTGTGTGTGTGTGTGTGTGTGTGTGTGTGTGTTTCTGTGTGTGTGTGTGTGTGTGTGTGTTTCTCTGTGAGTGTGTGTGTGTTTCTCTGTGAGTGTGTGTGTGTGTGTGTGTGTGTGTGTTTCTGTGTGTGTGTGTGTGTGTGTGTGTTTCTGTGTGTGTGTGTGTGTTTCTCTGTGAGTGTGTGTGTGTTTCTCTGTGAGTGTGTGTGTGTTTCTCTGTGTGTGTGTGTGTGTGTGTGTTTCTCTGTGAGTGTGTGTGTGTGTGTGTGTGTGTGTGTGCTGTCTAAACCTGCTCTTTAGACAGCAGTGTTCTCACTATACTCCACCATGCCACCCCCGTCTCAAGAGACACTGCTGCTGCAGGGAGAAGCGCAGACACAAGGGCCCTTATGCAACACACACACACGCACGCACGCACGCACGCACGCACGCACGCACGCACGCACGCACACACACACGCACACACGCACACGCACACGCACGCAGACGCCCTTTCTGCCTGAGTGAAGCCTATGGATGATGCTGCAGTCACTACAAGCAAAACCATAGAAAGCAGCAGCATCGCCTGGTAGAGCATTTTATAGCTATAGCAGACACACAGCACAGCACACCACTCACGTGGGATTACGGCTTTCTATAGGATCTCTCATGTGGGTTTACGGCTTTCTATAGGATCTCACACGTGGGCTTATGGCTTTCTATAGGATCTCACACGTGGGCTTACGGCTTTCTATAGGATCTCACACGTGGGCTTACGGCTTTCTATAGGATCTCGGCTTTCTATAGGGTCACTCGAGGGCTAATGGCTTTCTATAGGATCTGTTACGTGGTCTAACGGCTTTCTATAGGATCTCACACGTGGGCGTATGGCTTTCTATAGGATCTCACACGTGGGCGTATGGCTTTCTATAGGATCTCACACGTGGGCGTATGGCTTTCTATAGGATCTCTCACGTGGTCTTACGGCTTTCTATAGGATCTCACACGTGGGCGTATGGCTTTCTATAGGATCTCTCACGTGGTCTTACGGCTTTCTATAGGATCTGACGTGGGCGTACGGCTTTCTATAGGATCTGACGTGGGCGTATGGCTTTCTATAGGATCTCACACGTGGGCTTACGGCTTTCTATAGGATTTCTGTGCAATTCATTCATTTGATGTTACAGGCGTCATGTCTAAAAGGAAGACGGATTGAAGGAATTCAGGGATGGCTTGCGGTGTTTTGATTTTCCAGGAAGTCAAGGTATTGTCCATTCTTCTTGGTAGATTGACAATGAAGTAATGTGTGACACACGCACTACTGAAGTGACCCTGGCAGCGAGCTTACATTCAGGAGAAAGGGGACTGAAATGCCTGATGAATGTATTGCCATATTTAGAATCCACTCATCAAACAGCTTATTGTGCATTCACTGCTTTTGTCACTGCAAATTACAGTGTCCAATAGCGTTCTTTTGTATGTAAAACTGCCTTGAAGTTACAGTATATTCCAAATTACAGTGCAAATATGCAATTAAAAGGCAATTAATCAACCACATATTTTTGAGTGTTGCTAAGGAGTCTCCATGGTGACGCTGGAGCTTATCTCTTGAAGTGTGCCTCTCCTTTCTCAGATCAAATGTTCTTTGCGTCGTTCTCAGAGCCAGCCTCTCTCTCTCTCTCACTCTGTCTCTGTGTGTGTGTGTGTGTGTGTGTGTGTGTGTGTGTGTGTGTGTGTGTGTGTGTGTGTGTGTGTGTGTGTGTGTGTGTGTGTGTGTGTGTGTTTACTTGGGGAGCGCTGTAGCCTGTGCCCATGAGGACAAAGGAATACGGAAGGGAAATAATGGGTTAAGAGGGAAATGCAATGGACAGTTGCCCTGCAGGAAAACACTTATGCCCAGGAGGAGTCCTCCAAAGCCTCTGCAGCCATGTCAGAGCATGTCCTGCCCATTGAGCTGGCAACTAGCCCAGGGCACGGGGACAGAGAGGGAGATATGGAGAGACACAGAAAGAGAGAAAGAGAGAGAGAGAGAGAGAGAGAGAGAGATATGGAGAGACACAGAAAGAGAGAAAGAGAGTGGGGTGTGGGGAGGGAGGCAAACACAGGAAGAGGGAGAGAAATATTGGGGGGGGGGGGGGGGGGGAGAGCAACTGGAGATATGGAGAAAATAGAGGCAGAGAGGGAGGAAGAAAGAGGATGATGAAGGGATGAAAGAGAAGTGAAGGCACAGAGAGAGAGAGAGAGACTGAGTGCACATTTACGTAACCGGGTCTCCTTCAGGCCAGACAGAGGCCCAAGTCTGTCTGATATTAAGAGGACATATACTGCACACTGCCTTCCATCACTTCAGCAACAACACTGGAGCAGGCAACAGTATGATCACGATCTCTCAATACACCTTGCAGTCTTTTAACAACTTTTCAAAACTCTGATTTACATGATTTACTAAAGGTTTGCGTGTATATAAAAAGACGATTGCACGTGATTACAGCCAGCAAAACATTCTTAAGCTGATCTACTAACAGGGCACATTGTGGATGTTCTCAAGCTGATCTACTAACAGTTCATATTGTGGATGTTCTCAAGCTGATCTACTAACAGGGCACATTGTGGATGTTCTCAAGCTGATCTACTAACAGTTCATATTGTGGATGTTCTCAAGCTGATCTACTAACAGTTCATATTGTGGATGTTCTCAAGCTGATCTACTAACAGGGCACATTGTGGATGTTCTCAGTGATTTCCTGGGAAACACTATTAGGGCAGATTTGAGTCTAGGATGAATCTGAGAATATGGGCAATATGGGGATGACTATTTAAATGTGCAGAAGGCTGTGGGCTGGCTGTATGGAAATACAGCTGCGATTTATGGAGCCTGAAAGTCATTTTCACAGCAATAAGGTGACAGGTTACTCGTTACACTGCTTTGCACACGATATATGTCAGCTCCATTTAATTTGCTGTTAAAATGCCATTTTCTATCACTAACGCCTCTATATGAATTATGTTCCTTGTGTCTCTTTGTGGGGCACCAGTCTTAAACTAGCACCTGCAAGGGCCCCAGACTTCTAGCAGCCTTATAGGCTACAGGGTTGATACAAGAGATAGAAGTATTGCAGAAAACATAGGATTGAGGTCAGCAAGATCAAATGTCTTCATGGGCCTTCATGCTTTTCATTCTAATATGATATGGCATGTACAAACAACCAAACATCCTGACAGAACCATGCCCCCGTTACCATTAGCAGCAAAGATAGCTGATTTTATATTTGTCCACTGATATGATTTGTGCCAGTACTCTTTTGTTTGTGGCTTTGAAATGGTAAATGGACATTTATTTCAGATATTTTCCACTCAACCACTCCAGTGAATGGCAGCATTTAGCTGTAATTCTGCTACAAAAAAAAAAAAAAAAACAAAACAAAAAAAAACACACTAAATAAGTGTCCAAGCATCGCTCTTGGTCTTCATGGAAGCCAGAGGGACAGAGGATGAGAGAATGAGAGAATGAGAGAGTGCATTTAGAAGTGAAATAGGCTGAAGATCTAAGAATAGCCTCCCCCTACTCTCAGGCTCCTTTTTTTTAGCGCAGGTAATAAAGAAAATTGATGAGCCATTAGCTCCAGAGTTAGCCCAGTCCCCAGCAGAGGATCTCAGAGCTTACACCTCTCCCTCTCTCTCTCTATATATATATATATATATATATATATTCCTTCTCCGGCTCTGCTGCCTCTCCCACACTCTCGGTCTCTTTCTCAGAGACCCGCCAGTGTGTCAATATACATGGAATCAAGAGCACAAAAAGCACCGCGATCCCATTGGAAGTATAAAACTCCAGAACGATTTAACTCTACATCTCTTGCATTGCCACCCGATTAACCCTTTAGAGTTGGCAGGCAGATTCAAGCCCTTTGGTGATGCTCGTGGTCCAATCCCAAAATGGAACTGTTTTGGTCGGGAAAAGCCGCCACCACCACACATCCAAAACCAGGGGGAGCTCCAAAGGCTCCTGAGCCAGCAAGTCACGCCCCCAGCAGAGAGATGGGCTACAGGCACCAAGACCAACGCTAAAGCATAGGACTCCAACAGCTCCAACAACATTTACATCACTGGCATTCCGAGAGAAAGTCGGAGAGATCGGTGGTGGGGGGGGGGGGGGGATGTCACAAACATTTAACATCACGACAAGCAACGCTACTATGGAATTCCACAATGTACATCCAACTGACCATTTTACCTCTACTACAACTAGTGCAAAAAATATGGCCGTTAGCAGCAGTTCCCAAGGACTAATGGGCCAAGATCAACATGTCCTTCACCCTCACCACCACTCAACAGCTCTCTCTAGAGAAAGGGGGGAAGGGGAGCACACAGAGAAAGCAAAGAGAGATGGCAATCATTTCTGTTCCTCTTGCTGCCTGCGTACCCAAGCATGTGTTAATCAGCAGTAATGCAATTCACAATGTCATCTCTCATTATTGTCTGTGTCACACTGCCCCCCCGCCCCTCCCTTTACACACATTACAACCAGGGTGCTCGAGAGTCGTGTGGACGGGCCAAGGGCAGCCGCAAAACTGCCCCCGAGGACCTTTGCTAAGAGCCTAGAGGAAGCCCACAGCCCACTGGAGAAGGAAGGTCAAAGGGCCAAGGGCACATGAATATGGGCACAGACATCAACAGGATGAGACATCACTGTACTGCAAAATACTGTAAGGAGATGTGCTTTCATGTGCATCGGACATGAACTCATTATCTAATAGTGACTGTGCACATGTATGCATATGTAAGGCCAATAATACAAAATGAGCCTTTAGAGAGGTCCGTGTGTGACCATGGTTTTGTTGTTTTGTTGTGATAGTGGGGTCAATTTACTGTTGGTCATGGTGCATTGACTGTAAAGAGAATCAAGGCTTACTGTTCAGAGAACTCTATAACAAGGAACAAAGCTATCTGTCTATTTTAAATAAGCACAAGCTGGACTAAACAGGTAGATTGTAATTTCTACATAAGACAAAAAGGCTGAGGCTTGGTGAAAGTTAGCTTCTCCACACAAATTGGCATTAAGTTACTTTATTATGTTAATTTAGGGTGGTTACTGAAACTCAAAAAAAAGATGATACAGGAACTTCTTTGTTATCTCTATTCTTTACTTACAGCACATACATAAGTGTCCGGCTGAAATCAGCGTGCCAATATTATTAGCAGATATAAGCTCATTGCCGATCTGTCGTTATCAGCTTTTAGAATTGCCAATAAATAAATAAATAAATAAATAAATAAATAAATGGGGTAAGCTGAAGATTGATCCTTCAACTAAATGACCAGTGTTGTCATAGTATAGTTTTCCACCAGGAAACATACAGTAGCATTGGCAACACATTTGTTTCCTAGGCTAAGAATCTAAAGTATCTAAAATAATAACATACATCTCCCTTCACTTCTCCTTCAAGCCTAAATAAACCTGAGAACGTTCATGTCGGCTAGCACTTTTGTTGAAACACGCAAGAAACTGCAATAAAATAAGTACTGCATAGTTAAAGATGGCTTTTTTTAAAGGGTGGCAAATGGTGGTTGAAAATGCTTCGTTGGAGCTTGTATAGAGTTGAAAGGGATAAGCTGAATAACTGAATACATTGAAATGAATCATTGTGACAGATCAACTATCAAACAACAACAAAATTTTACTTTTGTCTATAAATGACAGCAGAGCTCTTGATCAGAACTCTTCAATCACTATGCTAAATGTAAAAATCTTGGTTGTGTTTCTGTTTAAAATGAATATTCGCTGATATATCTTTAACAGATTTTGAAGTCCTCAAATATTAAAAATCCTATATTAGTTGGGCTCTAATACACATACATGATTGGGCCATCTTAACGGACACCAACTAATAAAAAAAAAAAAAAATGTAGAGTTATTTTATTTTTCTTATGAGTAGTATTGAAGGACCATGACAATCTAGTCGAAAATTGGAGTAATCACGATAAATATCAAAGAGTTTAAAACAATCAAACCATTTAAAAGCTTATGCCTCGACAACTCAGCCCAGTGAACAAAAAAACTGAAAATCTCTGAGGGATTTGAGAGAATGTGTACATAACATGTGCCTAAGTCCTGTACTGATCTCTTCTCCCAACCCCCCCTGTGCTCTGTGTGTGCTCTGTGTGTGTGTGTATGTATGAACATGCATGCGTGTGCCACTAGCCTGCAGGGGGGTTATAGTGTTTGAAGTAAGGCAAGTGACGGGGGAGGGGAGGGGAGGGGGCAGAGAGAGAATGGAGGAGAGCTATATACGTATATCACCACTGGTTAGAACAGTAAAGCTCATATTATGTAATCCATTAGATCTATAGAATGGCTGTCATCAGAGGTTAGCCTTTGTATGACCGCAGAAATTAGTTCTAAAAGTGGGACGGGAGCAGCGCACATACCGCTATCATGTGAACCCATTCAGAAGCCTTCTCTATGACCACTGGCACAGCAGATTACATGACGCTAATGTAGCAAAGCTCTCCAGGAGGCCACTGCATTTACACTGACATAGTTTCAACAGTTACATTACTTCTTGTTATGCTTCCTGCCGATTAAAACACATTTGCAATTCCATCCATTGATGGCAACCTTCCCTGCCATGTCCAGTGGCGATCTCTCGTGAGTGGCACCAGGAATCCTCTTGGCATTAATGACCACTCACTGTAAGCGTTACGTGAATGCATATTATATTATATTATATGATTTGTATTGTGTTGCGGTATTTTTGGACTGTTGTTTGTGCACCAGGTTGATAAAGCCTGTGGAACAACATTTCTTCTTCATCTGCTGTCTGTATTGTCTCCACTCTGCGTAGCATGTCTTGGGTTGTCTCTCTATTCGGTATGCCCAATGACCATTTGACCATTCCTTTGCCGATAGTCTAGTCACTCAAATTACCCTTCAATAGACCTATGCATGAATTTGGAACGGCTTTTATTTTGAAATGCCATCTCCATGCAAGACAAACGGCTGATATTCCTGAAGATGAATATCTTGTTCCAACACTATTTACAATTTCCCAACTGAATACAAGGTAGAATAGCATAATGTGTAAAGTAGAAGTAGTTCAAGCTAACTTCACCGTAGTCGTCAATCCATCCCACATGATTTTAAGCAGTGGCAGTGGTTGAGACAGACTGTGCCTAACCTTATACCACCATCAGGAGGCCAGAAGAAGCGGAAATAAGTTGCAATTTAACATCAATGCTTATTTTATGCACAATTTATGCAGTAAATAAGAACAAATGCAATGTCACGGAACAATGCAGTAAACTGCTGATTCTGCGTTGAATTTGCGAGGAATCGAGAAAAAAACTGGAGGGACTAAACTGTAAGGGTTTGTACTTGGCGGTTGAATCTGCAGTCATGTGATTGGGAGAGATATAGGACTATCTGCAGCCATGTGATTGTGAGGGATATAGGACTACCAGCCATGTGATTGTGAGAGATATAGGACTATCAGCCATGTGATTGTGAGCGATATAGGACTATCAGCCATGTGATTTTGAGAGATATAGGACTATCTACCATGTGATTGGGAGAGATATAGGACTATCAGCCATGTGATTGTGAGAGATATAGGACTATCTGCAGCCATGTGATTGTGAGCGATATAGGACTATCAGCCATGTGATTGTGAGCGATATAGGACTATCAGCCATGTGATTGGGAGAGATATAGGACTATCAGCCATGTGATTGGGAGAGATATAGGACTATCTGCAGCCATGTGATTGTGAGAGATATAGGACTACCTGCCTGAAAACTTGGATCAATGTTTCTATCTGTACACGGATTCCAACATAGAGTTGGAGTGTGTGAAGTGTTGTGTGCAGCATGGGGGAGTAAGATGGTGTATCCAACATGGAGCATAGGCTTGAGAGCTGCTGAGAAACAGTGCAAGTATCTGGAGGGAAACTGCCGGGTCTAATTGGATAACTCTTTCTGTGATTCATAGTGTCACTCCCGTTGTTCCTGCCCGACATTGCCTGGCCTCCATTTGTTAAATTAGCAGGCAACAATGACAGGGGTGTGAGGAGTGATGGCCAGAATGGTAATATATAAATATATAATCACCTGCTGCCCCACTGCTATTAGTCTCAATCCTTCACTGTGGCTAATGCAATTTAGGAACCAGAGAGCAGGAGGAGACGAAAGGCACAAGAATCACAGCCCACAGATCTCTTCATGAAGGCCATCAAGGGGACGATGAGCAGGGCAGCCAAAGGGAGGGGGGGGGGAGATGAAGATCTGCTTAAAAGGGATTAACTAGGATTGCTAGCATGGATGAATGAACAAATGAACAAATGATGAGTATATAAATGATCATAATTTTGTTGAAAAAAAAGAGAAAACTTTGTGGTGGTTTAATAGGTTTAGGTTAGGGGTGCTCTATGAATGAAACATGAAAACATTCTGGCATTTAAGGTGATTTTGAAATGGATAAAAACAGGATGGCTCAATGCCTTCATTTTCAGCCAATCGGAGTTTAAACCGATTGTTTGCTGTTGAATCAATGACATGAGAGACCGTTAAATCAGTCGGTACTATGTAGAATAACTCACTTCAAAGACTGCCTCAATAGCACCCTTTTCTCTAAAGTCCTCTTCTCAGCTTCTCTATCCATGGTACATTGCATGCAGATACAAAAGCAAGCTTTCGACTAACCATGAATTGATAAAATACTTCCTGACTGTAGATTATGATGCCAAAAGTAAAGCCATCTATGTCTTTGACTTGGGCACAGAGTGCTTTTAGTGTGAAAAGCCTAGACTCGGGGCTCTGAACACACAGCCCTATTAGCTACTCTCAAACTCCAATTATCTTGATTCATCCTCAGCTTGTTCTTGTTTAGCCAGGTGTGTAATATGCTGACTATGTAGGATGGGGCTTCTTGGGACCTTTAACAGTGAGACCATTTCTTTCTGCTTTTTTGATCAGAACACTTTTAATGGATGGATGGATAGACTGGTAGAAAGAAAGGAAAAGAAAGAACAGAAGAAAAGTACAGAATGGGTGATGTGGGCTCAAGGGGACAGCCTAGATCCCTCATAATTGCTCCTTCCAGGGGAAAGCAGGGAAGAAATCTGGCTGTGATCTACAGAAACAATGGGAGGTTTGGTACGTTTGAGTGTGTGCAATATTTGTACAATATACAATATTTCTCCTTTTCCAGGACATGAGTCTGGCATAAGCACCACGATGACGTGTTGTATTCAAAGTTACTCAAAGTGATTGGATATCTCCCAAAAAAAAATTCCAAAGAGGATTACACTTCAATCAGCGGTCCACAAGGACATGCCTGTGTTCAGTGTCAAAGTAGGGTATGCTGAGGAGCTCACACTGCCATGGACTGTACCCCACGGGGAAGTAAGACAACCAAGGGAAGGAGGGAAGGAGGGAAGGAGGGGGAAAGAGAGGGACAGGAGAGAGTGTGTGTGCGAGAGAGAGAGAGAGAGAGAAAGAAAGAAAGAAAGAAAGAAAGAAAGAAAGAGAGAGGAGAGAGAGAGAGAAAGAGAGAGTGTGAGAGAGAGAGATAGAGAAAGAAAGAAAGAAAGAAAGAAAGAAAGAAAGAGGGGAGAGAGAGAGAGAGAGAGAGCTAAAAAGAAAGAAAGAGACACCTTCCTGCTGCAGGTTTTACTGCTTGTAAATGTCAGAATGCCAGAGTATCCAGGTGACCCACTCAACCTAGATGACATTAATACAAAGTGGAAAATGAAAAAAGAAAAAAAAAAAAACAGCTGGGCATTAAATCGTGCCGTGGCTCCACCATAGAGACAGAATTAAGCTTCTTTATTCTAAGGCCTAACAAAGCCTGTAAAAGAGGGCCGAGGGACAATGAGAGGATGAAAGAGATATTGAATGAAGGAGGTTTCCAGAGAGACCAGGAGTGGGAGATGGGGGTATGTGGTTGTGAGACGGGTCTGGTGAAGGAGATCAGCAGGAGTGGGGAGGAGGTGGTGAGGAGAACGGTCAAGGAGATCAGAGAGAAGGGGAGCTGGAGCATCACTCCCTGCTCATGCTGTGTGGCACGGGAGCCCATCAGGGCCTTGCTAATCTATATACTTGCCTGTAATTAGATTCGAAAATCCCTTGCTCGACAGAAAAGTGGCTATTTTCAGGACTTGATTTATTTTTTCGTAATTATCCAGTTCTAATTACAAGCATAGCTTTTTAAATCATAAACCCTTTTCATTAAAGTAGGGCAGAGGTCCCATCTCTTTTAGAGGGCAAAACAATATTCTTGTATAGCGTGCATTCCCCTATTACTCCCAAATACAATAAAGTGAAAATGCCTGTGTGACCAAGATGGTGGACAGTGAAAGCACAGTCTAATCAGATTAAAACATGATATGGTAAACATGGTATTAAAACAAAAAGGAGCTGCAATCTACATACAATAATTCCTCTCATCTCACATTAATTTAAGATGGGACACAGAAGTTGCTAATAGTAAGCACTTTTTGGTCCTTTGGTCCTTGAAAGAGAAAATTCAGGCACATCTCGTCTCTGCCAAATGAGGGTGGTCTCTTCTTCAAAATGAAAGAGTCTCTGCCCTATATTTCTCCTCCTAAGCCTTGAAGGGTTAATGACATAAGACAACGCCACGGGGATCTGGGGGCTGAGTGCATCTCACAGAGTGAACACAAACAAAATAAGCCCAATTGGAGAAATAATGTGTCCACCTTGCTACTGCCACTCTTGCCACTCTATCTCCAAACTCATCAGTTGCAGCTCAGCCTAGCCTCAATGAACCCACTGTACCACAGGCCCAAACAGCCAATCAAAACAAAACAAGTCTTCCTTCATGGACTTGGTTTTGAAATTGCAGTGGGTCAATGGGGTTTGAAGGGTACCTGCTCAGGGTGGCCACCCATGTGCGGAGGGGGGAAATAACACTGGGCAGAGACTGCACAAATGATTGTCTGTCTTCTGAATAGAAAGAAGCCATTTTCTATCCAGTGTTGTGGGTCTGTATACACTGATAATAATCCTGTCTTTCAGGCGCGAGATACATGCTTCATTGGGAGAGAGTGGTGGGGAGATATTTCTGTCCAAAGAGTGATGATCAGGGTGAGGGATAGAGGACAGGCGAACAGCTGGCAAGCCCACATTCATCTGCCAGGACGCCACTGGCCTCCACTTCTCCAGCCATAATGAAAATGGAGAGGGAGATTGGGATCACAAAGGGAGAAGGCTCCATCAATCACAGGGCCCAAGGAGAGGACACTGATAAGCTCACAATATATGGCCATGTTCCACCCCATAAGGTACACATTAGTTTTGCTCTCCCACATTTGTTTAGCGCCCCGAGTTAGACCACCCATGGCTATCTAATTCTGACCAGTCTGATGGAAAGTGAGAACACTTTTCCTTGGGATAAGACACTTGATCATTTTAGGACATTTTGAATGATCCAATACCTGTTTATAGTTTGATAGATGCTCTAGAATGGTGAAAGGAAATATTTTGGTTTTTTTTTTCATGGAATATTTTCAGTTAAGGAAATGGCAAGTCTTTAATAAAGGGGTATGAGCTCATGCGTGAGTGAGGGAAGGTGTGTGTGTGTGTGTGAGTGTGTGTTATCAGAAAGAGGATGAAGTGACTTACCTTCTCTCTCCTCTCACGGGCAGGCTCCTCAGCGGAGACCAGGGTCTTGTAGTAGGAGCTCCGCTCAGCAGTGAAGTGGACCTTGGAGAGGGCAGTCTCCACCAGGGCCACGGACAGGTTCAGCCCATCGATGTGCAGCCAGCCGATGAAGTTGCCTGCCTTGTCCATGCTTTCAACTTCTACTTCCACCTGGGAGAAGAAGTAATGGAAGAAGAAGAAGAAGAAGAGAGTGAAGGAGAAAGAGATAAGGAAGAAGGGAAGAGAGAGAAAATGAGACAAGGTTAAGGGTGTCATTTTGCACTGTAAAATAAAACACAACACTTCTGCATCACGGATTCCTTTGCACTTAACACACGTTTTACTCTGTTTCAGTCCTTCTAATGCATTAGTGCACATGCCTACTACATTATGCAATACAATATGCATAGAAGATACCGGAACAATTGTCATTATTGTAAGTCTAGGAGCATTTCATTTTTTGCCACAAAAACGGCTAACTGCACTTTAAATGTTCTGCATGAAGGATTAGACTAGAGACTCCATCACTGCTCCGTGCTATGGTGCAAGCAGATAAGGGCCTCTGTCATTACAGAGAGCGATCATACGAGACCTACGAGCAGTCGGTCCATCGATGGCCAGCAGCTCTGAGCACCAGACTGTGTCCCACCCAGCCCCTCTGGCACGCGCCCACCCTGCCAGTGCCTCACTTTTGTTCAACACTGCTCATCCTCCTTGCACAATTAAACCTAGCACAGATTCAGTCACTGCAACGGTCTAACGTTCTCACTTCAGAGCGGCGCTAACACTGGATGCTAATGTATTACATTGGGTCCAGAGCCGGGGACCACTTATGCTGCTGAACAGCTAAACAAAACACTGGACTGAAAATAAAGATGTTCATTCTGGTAAAGAGAAAATAGAAACAAACTCACATACATTACTGATTTACAGTAGAGGACTGAGGGACAAACAACATCACATCTTTGGATGGTTTCTTACATGAATCCTCCTAACACTTCTTAAAGGGTTTTTTTTTTATCTTTATCAAAGTAGGGAAAAAACACAGCATGTATTTATAGTTGGACCACGCAGATGCTGTGATCCAAAGATACGGAGAGAAAGGTGTGAAGAGAGAGTCAAACAATTAAGATGCTGCTGCTGCTTAGCCTCTCAGACCCATGGGAAATCTAACGTCAATTACTTCACCAACCATGGCTCTCCGTCCCCCAGAAAGGAAAAGCTTTTTAATGAGTGCATAATCTTCACTTTGATTACACACAGTAATAAACAAGCAGCCTTATATTACTGAGATAAACAAACACGCTTTGCCTCATCTATTTGTCAATCCAAGGGGGATGCAAAAGCAAGACAAGAGAATTTGTTTTCCCATTAAGTCAGTATGGTGCTTAACCAACGTTGTTTTGAGCCCAAGACCTACACTAGATTTTGACCTGTGTGCACTCCAAACAACGCAGGGACACTGACATCAAATAGTGACCCACGGTGACACAGAAAACAGAGAGCGCATCAGTGAAGCCTAAAAGGCACTGTGGTTTTCTTTGCAGCGCAGACACAATGCTTTCCCTGAAACTTAAAATACCTCTTAAATAATGAACTTGTTCTTCCGCTTGGGCTTTCTTTAACAGCACATTTTCCGTGCCAGTGGTAGAGTCCCTAAAAGGAAGGAGGAGGGCTCCTATTCAACAGAGAGAGGTCTGAGCAAACACATTCTCTTTCCAGAACATTTCCTCTCTGGTCTGCTTCCTCTTGCTCATCGCACTCTCTCCCCCCCCACTGGAAGTACACAACCCTCAGTTATATAACGCCGCTCTCAGTCACTCTTCACCTCCCAGCATCCAAATGTCACATGAGAAAGTAGGGAAATCACTATGGCAATGAACCTCTCTGGTGAGAATCACTATGGCAATGTACCTCTCTGGTGAGAGAGAGAGAGAATCACTATGGCAATGTACCTCTCTGGAGAGAGAATCACTATGGCAATGAACCTCTCTGGTGAGAGAGTCACTATGGCAATGAACCTCTCTGGTGAGAATCACTATGGCAATGAACCTCTCTGGTGAGAGAGAGAATCACTATGGCAATGAACCTCTCTGGTGAGAGAGAATCACTATGGCAATGAACCTCTCTGGTGAGAGAGAGAGAGTCACTATGGCAATGAACCTCTCTGGTGAGAGTCACTATGGCAATGAACCTCTCTGGTGAGAATCACTATGGCAATGAACCTCTCTGGTGAGAGAGAGATAATCACTATGGCAATGTACCTCTCTGGTGAGAGAGAGAGAGAGTCACTATGGTAATGAACCTCTCTGGTGAGAGAGAGAGAGAGAATCACTATGGCAATGAACCTCTCTGGTGAGAGAGAGAGAGAGTCACTATGGTAATGAACCTCTCTGGAGAGAGAGAGAGAGAGAATCACCATGGCAATGTACCTCTTCGCAGATCAAGATATGTAGCTGCTTCCTCACCTGAGCCCATAGTCTGTTAGAAGTGCCTCACCTCTGTTCAAGGAAGGGTCACTCATTACCCTCCATCCTTCAGTATACCATATATACTGTTTATACACCCACACACACACACACACACACCCACACACACACATACACACCCACACACACACACACACACACATATATATATATATATATCTATATAGAGATATATCTATCTATCTATCTAGAGAGATAAAAAGAGAGAGAAATAGATAATTAACTTCATAAAATACAGTAAATGACCTTCAGATATGGCACCTTTTTCCATATATGGCTCTGATCTGGATGTGCAAAACCTTTTAGAGATCTTCCTCCCTGAGTGTTCACTTCTCCTTGCTAATTCTGCAGATCCATCATTCAACAGGCCTTTCATTATTATTATTATATTAGTGGACCAAAGACCCAACTATCAGTGTAATCAACTGAAAAGGTCAAGTCCTAATTTGTCCAATGTGCATGTACACTTCAACAACATAGCATAACACACAATAACAGCATATGGTATTCTAGATCCTCCTAATTGGTCCTGGTGTGTTATCTGTTTTGGCTATCTACTGTAAATACCTTCATGTAACGTCATACAGCAGCAGTAATGGAAGGGAAATGTGCTCTTCACTTGAGGATGACACATATTCTATCTTAATGGAGAGGGCCCCATGAAGCCTAATGAGAACAAATTGGCCTGTTGAGGCACATCAATAACACACAGGCTACACAGCTCTATTAGCCAAGATGGACACAATCCAGGCGCTCCAACTAAAAGACAATTGTGACCATAAATATCAATACTAATCCCATCTAACTGTTATTACTTGGTTCAGTCAGTCAGGTGGCTAAAGCTCTGCTATGTTGTGATGGTGTTTTTCCCTGTGAAAGGATGCAGCAGATGATGATGTCGGCTCTGACTGTGCCGTAATGGGCATAAAGTGGGGCAGCGGAGTTCAGCGTGGTGTTTCATGGAGAGGGCCACTCGACTACCAGCGGAGGTGATAATGCAGCGCATTGATTACTGTTGCTTCTCAGGGCGCGAGCCCTTTCGCGCTGACAGACGTGCCCCCGGCAGCACCTGTTCAGTCGGCTGTTTAAACGGTCTCTCACAGTTTGAGGTAACAGACGAAATTCACACCCCCAGAGTTAATCTGCCCTGGTGATTGCTGCCGGCCCACACAGTGCTTACGCTCCAATCCAAAGCGCATCCACCCACAATAGAGGAGGTATGAAGAGCTATGCGGAGAGCCCAGATGGCTCCCAGTGGACGCTTTTCACAGAGCCAAAATGGATCCTTGAGGAGGGGACCACTGGAATCAAGATGACCACAGCAAAAAAAAAAAAATGTAAAGAACATCATATCACCACAATAATTGGGAGTTGGGGTAGTGGCGCATGAAAACACTGACAAAGCCATTAGGAATATGCTGTTAACACACATCCATATTTTTATAGCTACTTTTTACAGCCTTTGTAATAGGATATGATACTACAAGGTATGTATTAAAGGTCAGAATGAACAGTTTTGATGCAGCTCAACCTGCTCGTGTAGTTGTCTGATCCTTGTAACGGAAACCCAAAACAGCTCAATCTCCACCTGCATTTACTCCCAGCTTGTTTGACGTGTCAAATGAATGACTGATAAGAGACTAGGACCAAAAAGGGAAATAAATGCTCGGTAAGAGTATCAGAGTGCAGGGATGAACGCATTGGACACCGACGTCATACTTTGTGGGAGTTCAGCTTCTTGCCTCTAATTTGCAGATGCAAGCATTACCTTCAGCTGAATAACTAGTAGGCAATCAGGACGGGGAAGGAGGGCTGAAATGGAGAGAAGGGTCTGTCTTCATTCATTTTCATTAAAAAGCAGTCACATTGTGAGTAATGCACACTGTCGAGGAGGTGTGTCTCAAGGTATTGTATTGCAATATTAAAGACGTAAAGCAAACACAGTGACCAGGGTATTTCATCACTACAACCTGGCTCCTCTTTCTTTGCAAATCAATTGAAACCACACTGTGTAAGACAGAGTCTGTGTGTATGTTTGTTTGTGTGTGGTGTGTGTGTGTGTGTGTGTATTTGTTACAGGACTTAATGGGTTTTCCTAAACCCAAGATCCAACGCGAGACCTTCTTCATTTCGTGTCTGTACATTGCCAAACCCTTTTCAATGTTTCGAACACAAGTCTCAAGTATATAATTGCAAGACAAACCGTTTTCACCAAGTGGACCTGAGAAGACCTACTCTATTTGGAAATATGTTGATTCAACCTTCATGGGAAATAAAAGAAGGTTAAACATATAGTTTGTGCATTTCTAAATAGGAGCGTGGGCACTAAGTAATTGGTCGTGGTAATTGCGTGTGGTTCCACATCCATGTGGTTGTCTGGACTGAGTCCGAGCCTGTGACTCATCCCTCAATGCCAGCTCTCTATAGTGCCATGCACACGCAAACACGCTAATGCTCCTGCCAAACTCTAAAACACCCAACAAAGCAATTCTCACCACTCACTCTTTGATCTGGGTGCTAATGCCAAAATCAATCAACACTCTCACTCCCTCCCCCTGTAGCTCACACACTATCACAGCTCCCTCATGCATGCATGGACACACAGACACGCGCGCACACACACACACACACACACACCCCCACCCACACACCAAGAAACCTGGGCAGTTAGGGAAAGCTGAAACACATAACCTTGGACAACCATGGATACTGCACCAAAACAGTTCTTGCAGAAACATTTGCTCAGATGAATAAATGACACAGAAGGGCCGTTTGACAGTCTGGCGGCGAGATCAATGCACACAGGCACACGGAGGACAGACAGAGGGAATGGGTGCTAGGGCAAAGCTCTGTCCCACTGCTGCAGATTATGGCTGGCACCCCATGTGTCCTGACATGACTGTGCTTCAGTAGCGCACACACACACACACACACACACACACACACACACACACACACACACACACACACACACGCACACACACACACACACACACACACACACACGCAGGTCACCTTGGGAAGTCTCCTGCCACAGGTCAGCTCTGTCCTAGGGTATTAAAAGCTGCTAGTGGCAAAAAAAAAAAAGAATGTTTTGATATTCTGAACAATTCTTCTCTGAAGCAGCCGACCCCTTGGTACATATCTGACCAAATAGACCATGTCTGCAACATTTTCAAATAAATAAATAAACCAACGCAACCTACAAACAAACAAAACCCTTGAATGCACCCCACCCCACCCTTGTACAAAGACCAAAAACAGGCTTCAGCGTGAATCTATATTATGGACGTCCTTAAAAAGTGAGCCATCGACCTCCTAATGACACAGATCTACTGTAGGTGTAAACACATTGTTAATGAGCCTTTTAATTAAAAACAAATGGCAGGTGATGAAAAATAGGCAAAGAAATGGGCTGGTCGATCTGACATCCTGTTGTGCCTGTTGAGTGGGCAAAGTCAGCTACAAGCCACACAGAGGGGGGGGGGCGGCTAGTTCACTGAGATTGATTGGCTGAAAATGAGCTGCGTGTACAGTGTTCCTAATGCTTGGTTGTTCACTCCACGTGAAGTGTGTGTCCATGTGTTCCACACCATTAGACCCCTCTGCTGGCAAACCAGCTGAGCTGCTCCAGGCCACTGAATCTCCATCCACCAGTCTGCCCAACAGAACAGTGTGTGTGTGTGTGTGTGTGTGTGTGTGTGTGTGTGTGTGGAGACGACCAGACCATAGAGTTTCTGCCCGACAGAACAGTGTGTGTGTGTGTGTGTGTGTGTGTGTGTGTGTGTGTGTGTGTGTGTTTGACTGACAGTGTTGCCTGTGTGAAACAGCTGATCATGTGTGAGAGATGAGGGGAGCTGCTCTGTCAGGCCTAGGGAACCTTGCAAACACATAGGCCTTCACAATAAACATTTACAGCTACCTCTTGCAGTTAATCAGATACTGAGATGATCGGACACGAGGTAGAAAGGCCTATTTGCACCCAAGATTTGCACCGAGACAAAACTGTTGCAGAATGTCGCAGAGAGGAGTTTCAGTGGTGTGCATTTACCTTTGCACGCCATCCGATGCACTTGCTAAATATTCTTAGTGTCAAATAGCAGTAGCAAGGTTTTAGAACGCTTGTACCTCACTGCTTTTGTGACATGTTGTCACTCAATCAGTCAAAACATGGCATAATGCATGCATTCACACACACACACACACACACACACACATCTACAGACAGTCAAGACGCCACTGGTGAGCTAGGCCCTGACTTAACCATTCACCAGTGCCAACAAGCTTGGCAAAAACATTAGTAAGTGGAGTGCATATTGAAGGTAGAAATGTTTTAAGCCATTTTGTTATTACTGATAAAGACTTAATTCAAAATTCAAACGCAGCTTTCCCAAATAAATGATCTAGTGCTTGAATGCGTTACAAATTCCCTATGGGTCCCGTTGAGATGAATCGTTACCAAAATGCTACTACTGCCAGCAGAAATAAGAGAAATATTTGGAGTGAGAAGGAATCATTTAGCAAGAACATAGTTTTAGGAGTTAGAGAGTGCAGACAAAAACATTTCACAATTGTTACCTTCAGTCGTTTTCAAATGAGCCTCTTATACTGCAGCATCTGTTCCACTGGATAGAAGTGAGATCAAACGCACGCCTCAGAGGGGAACGCAGAGACGTGAAAGACAAACTTAACCTTCTCCCTCGGCGGCTCCCTTCCTTTCCGCAAATGAGTAGAGATGTTGACATGGCTATTACTGCACCTCCCAAAAATGGCCAATTAAAATCAGACTGGCAGCAGGACCATACTTTGATGTTTGATGTATGGTAATGTTTTCTCTAAAGCTGCTTTCTGAAAAGGCTTTTGGAGAGAGGACCGAGAAAGTAAGCGGAGTCGAAAAAGAAAGATGTAAATACAAAATGAGATGGAGAGACAAAATGACCTTCATTTCCCCTAGATGGGCCGAGAGAATGCCAAACCTATATGTGTGTGTGTTTCAATTCGGTTTTTGTGGTACACATATAATTACTCCTTTTAGCTGTGTATTCTGGGAGTAGGTTCCGAAACACAATCCAACATGTCCACATTTGCTGTGGCCTATCCAAAACGTAGCATCTGACTTGTTGACCTATTTAGAATTCAATTCCCATTACGCAAGCACACAAGTATGTTTAGTGTGTGTATATGTTTATAAGAAGAGACAAGATCTTCCTTTCACAGAGAGGAGGCCTTCAGTCTGCAACCTATTCAGGCCTCTCAAAAGAACAACCAAAACCACATGGAAGTAACAGAAGAGTAAGCATAGGCCGTCACCTCTAAATGAACTGCATCACTTTGGGAGAAATCAGTTACGAAAGGACCTCTTGACATCTTGCCTTGTCCATTTTCACAAGCGGGGTTATAGAAAGACACATTTCATTTCTGCATTGTATTTATGTGAAAACATATATGTGAGCATCTAATACTGGTTGTGATGGAAAAGTAAAACACAACACTTCGATGGTTATATGGGTTTTGATTGCCCCCATCGACCTCAAGCTCTCATTGGTGGGGAATTTCAGCACTCACTGGCCAGGAAGGACCAAATCAATCAGAAATCCACAGAGCTCAGCAGGACAGTCCCCCCGGCCGGGGTCACGCAGTAATGAAAGCCCTGACCATGTAATGAGTGCTCATTTCGGCTCGGAAACTGGTCAATCTCGGCCCAGAAAAAAAATGAGGAAACTCATAACAGTGACCAACAAGGAGGCGGCGGTCAATACTGCCCCAGAGAGCTCAGCGCGGCTCTGCAGCGTCTTGGCTCGATGCATACTGCATACTCCCTCAGGAGCATCTCACTCGGAGGTCACGCCAGTCCGTGATGTGACTGCTATTTGTCTCTATGGTTACACTCCAGCTGGATGTGGTTAACGGAAACAGGGGGAGATAGTCGTTTATGAGGGAATGTTTACAAGACAAATATTAAAATGTATTTCCTGATAATGTATTAATGCCGGAACTGACTGCATGGTAAAAAAGGTAGTTCAAATACTGTGGGTATTGGGGTGGCAAAGAAGAGTTTTCTGTCCAGGCATAGTGGATACATTCCCTGGAAAGAATGAGCACAGCACTGGCTGACCTCTAACAGCACGGTTATTGAAATCAATAACAGCAATAACTACAATCCATCTCTTTCACAGCCCTACTTTGCCCAATCAATGACTATTGAGCTACATTTGTAATATTGTTAATCTCAAACATAATTCCCATACCTCCACAAAAATCCGATAAGGAATTCTACTTGGATGGAGGGGGTGGCAAGCAATTGTTTACGCAACCTCAGTAAAATAAACAACTAACACACACACACTTCCCAACATTACAAACTGAGACCGTTATTATTATTACGGGTCTTTGTCATTCTCTCCATCTAGAGCGAGGCTGATTTGTGTGAAATGGCATTCCTGTAGGAAACCCACGATCCCTACAGAAAGCATTCAAATCAACACTGGAATGATTCAAGTGCCACATTCCCACTGAGCTATTCCATCAACCTCCGTATGAACACCATAACGCAGGACATTTATTCCTGCTCCTTAGGTATAAGCAGCCAATCAAAGTCACCCAACGGAAATACATTATATTTTATCATTCCTGTCTGAAGACAATTCAACAGTTCTTTGCAAAGAGGGAGAAAGACAGTTGCCACATTGCTTTGCAATTTCCCTGTTCATTTCAAGATAATCACAATGGTAATGTTATGCAGACTTCCAGAAAAAGTGGGAAAAAAAAACTACATTACATGTAAAAACATCAAAACTGTTAGGATTGGGAGGAAAAAAAAACACTACCATCTCTAAACGATCAATCCAAAACAAAGTGAACTAGACCCTCTATATGTAAAAGTATTGTAGAGCATGACATGTCTCTGACTACTGATCTTTCAATAAACATTCAAAAGCACAACTGTTTAACCACCAGCCCAGCCCTCCCACATATGTTGGGGTTATAAAGCGGACTCCCTAGAACAGTGGACATGACCATGCCATGACACTTTTCATCAATCAATCAGTCAGTCAGCAAGTACAAGACATATCACACACAGGCCCTCCCTTCATAGTCCAACAGAAAGACTCAATACAGGGATGGGATTTGGCACTGTAGTGGCTCTCTCTCCTCCACATTTGAAGCAAAGCAACCATGAGGCGACCATCATTTATCTGAAACCACATTTTTCATTGGACAAAATGGTCATCTTAACCAGAAGGTTTCAAAAAGCCATTTCTCTTCTCCCTGCAGTGAGTCTAGTGCTAAGTGAGGAGAAGAGAAAAAAAGGGAGAGTGGTTCGTACAGACTTTTTACAAAATGATGAGAAAAGGAGGGCTTGAAATAATGGCAGTTCTTTTCTTATCATCTTCAAAATGGCTGTCAGGAAAAAGGAATTGCCAGTTGCTAGGTTGCAGAGAAGTGACAGAGCAGGGGTGGGGTTTCCTTTAAGCTCAGACTTGCTACAGTTCTGTTCTACATAATGTCATCAATATTTAACCTTTGAGGATGATCATCTTATGAACTAGAGATGCAAGAACAAGTGAGCAAGAACAAGTGAGATGCTCATCAACAGCAGAGAGAGAATCGCTAACCCTTAGCCAGGAGATGACAGATTACACAGCCCTAACACTGATTATTATAAACCATACGATCTGGAATCTATAATCTGGAATCTTGGATGTAGCAGATTTGGCCAATGATACTTCAAGTGTTTATGAGCTTGTTTGTTGTGCCTTAGCCGATTAGAAACCAATACAACAGTGATGATGCACATTAAATGTCATAACTAGCTTGTGCTGTAAGTGTAAATATGATGAAGCCTGGGACGTAGGGTGCCATGGCATATAGAAGTGGAAGAGCATCACCCATGATTGTAACATGACATGACATGACATGCTTATGGCAAGGTTATGCAACTAGGTTATGATGTGGGGTTTCAGTATAGGGTTGCTGAGATGTGTTCTCTTTTAAGCAAGGGGTGCTCAGGTGCCCAGGGGTCGCGTGAGATTGAAAATGATCAGTTCTTATAGGCTATAAGTGTGTGCGCAATTCTAAAATCGCACTATGATTGTAATTAGATTAAAGATCTATCAAAGTGAGGGGCAAAGCCAAAGCAGACATTTCCAACAGCTCTACACACCAAAGTGATCAATATCAGGCACGCTCTCCCTCTCACTCTCTGAAGCCTATGGCGGATGTTTTAAAGAGAAAAATCCTGGTGATGAGAGCAATGGACAATGAGACTCAATACATGAGCCGTGCAGACCGGACACAGGCAGCGCTGCCAATCAAAGACACAGCGGGAACTGAACACACACACACACACACACACACACACACACACACACACACACACACACACACACACACACACACTGAGGCTCCATTCAACCCCAGCCAACTAACAATGGATCAGTCGAAATCAACTCCTAAACTACTTATCACAATGAAGCATTTAAAGATGCTTTTAGGCATGGCGACAAACTTTATGTAAATGTCCCTTGCTATCACCAAAGACATACTATCTATAATGTATAATTATAAAAAGAGCAGTACTGACAGGCAACATAAAAGATATTCAACTATATAAATAATCATGGAGATGCTGGTTGGCTTGACCGGTAAAGTGTGGTTACAGAGCCCTGCTCTCGCGACTCAACTAAACTCGGTGTCCTTCCAAAAGTGCTCAAGGTACGACAACGCAAATTGTAAGGCATTTTATGATGATCTTAATGAGTTATTAGCATGAAAACAGTTCAAATTGCACTCAAACAGCGGAAGCGAAACACCATACCCGTGTCAACTTCAGGGCCAGAAGCAGGCTCTAACTCAACCCCGTAGCACCAGCGGAGCAAATGGCCGCCAGTTGCCATGGAGACCAGGGACAAAAACAGGGAGTGTGAAGAGAGAGAGAGAAAGCATGTGAACCGGCCTCTCATTAATAAGCTGTGTGTATGACTAGACTGCATAAGGATGACAGCAATGACAGATGGCAATGTTTATGCTTTGACATTTTGTCTTCTGCCTGACATTCCATAAGAACTCTCATTTGCATCACCACATATTCAATTTCAAAAACAGCCAGAGTCAAATCAATGCACAGTCATTGAATGTAACTAATTAATTAATGATTCCCAACCCCTAGTATCTGTATAAACACTAGTTCAGCCAGACATGATTATTAAATCAGTTTAAAGCTCAAAACGTCCCTCATCACCTGGATCAGAAATGACACTACACTCGCTTCAGAGTCTTGAGGCTCAAAGTTGATGAAGTCTTCCAAGTGTTGGGAAAACTGCTCTATTTTGACTACACTACGTCTTCATTTCACCTCAATGGATTTGTTTGCAGCTGTATCTGTGTATTAATCATATGTTGGCTCAGCCTAAAGTAATTACTGTAAACATCCTCTAACGAGCCTACAAAAAGCATGGTTCAAACTAGAAGCTCAGCTGTTCGGTCTGGATAGGTTTCACATAATGATGAATTATTTTAATTAGTTTGGGATGGGATCAATTGTATGTTGGTACAAATCAAGCCATATGTTTGTATTTCACCTAACTAAATTGCACATTGATTACAATAAAAGAGATTAATCTTATTTCACCACTCCTAACAATTCATGGTAATATATGTGTATAAATGCATTCAATATCTGAGAACTGCTTTAAGTGTGGCAAATGGTTCCTTGATCATCAGTGGCTGTTCTCTAACAATATGAGGCTGTGTATAATGCAAAACACATGATGTAATTTGGTCGTGATCTATGAAATACACCTGTATCCATAGATAATCAGCATGGAGGCAGATCATGTTTTAATATGGCTCTTGCAAAAAAAATAAAAATCGTTATCTTGGCCCATAAACCAGCTTAGGTAAAATACTACTATTGTGTATAGTTACGAGAGGTTTCATGTCGAGTTATTGATGTTGGAGGAGGATTAGGCTCCCCAAGTCTCCTCTTTGTCAAAGGAATCGCTCAGAAGCTGGGGAAATAATATGGTTCAATTTCATGCAGTTCTCTCGTAGGTCTACAAACAGTCTTACATAAAGCATTCAGCTGGGAGGCAGAGCTGTGTGTGTGTGTGTGTGCAAGTTTGTGTGAGCATGCACGTGTGAGTGAGTGTGTGTGTGTGTGTGTGTGTGTGTGTGTGTGTGTGTGTGACATGAGGTGACGCAAGGCCTGTCGTCAGCAGCTCTGGTGCTGAGAGGAGTTCACTCTCTCTCTCTCACTCTCTCTCTCTCTCCACCCCCCTCTCTCCTTTACCATCCCCACACTGATGTTCTGTCTGTTCCTCCTGTGGAAGGTGGGAGAGGAGAAAGAGAGAGAGAGAGAGAGAGAGAGAGAGAACACACACAGCCCAAAGGCATGGCTTTCAATTTGGGCTCATCACACAGAGGGAGCGCCAGCCATGTTGGCACGTTGCCAAGTCTCTGTTGGGAAGCCCGGCTAGTGGCACAAAAGCATCTCCTCAACAGCCACAGTACAGACAAGGAGAAGGAGAAAGAGGAAGAGGAGGAGGAGGAGTGGAGAGAAGAAAAGGGAGAAAGAGAAGGAGAAAGAGGAGGAGTGGAGAGAAGAAAAGGGAGAAGGAGAAAGAGGAGGAGTGGAGAGAAGAAAAGGGAGAAGGAGAAAGAGGAAGAGGAGGAGTGGAGAGAAGAAAAGGGAGAAAGAGAAAGAGCGTGACGGAGGAACCACCCCGTTCACACATTTCACTGCTCTGCCAAGTCTTGCAACTGCAGTTCTCTTGAGCTATAGGATTCCCTCACACAGACCAGCCTGACACAGGGGGTCTCTGCCAGTCTTTGTTTGTTTGTTTGTTTGTTTTCGCATGCATATTCACTACTTGAGTTTTATAAAATATTAACTCACTCCCAATGACATACTAGTATGGTTACAGCTTTGTAAGATTCATGATCAAGCAGCTGCTGTGACCACCAAAAAGTTGGCCAGCAGAATATCCAAAATGGTAATCTTATCATGGTCACAAAGGAAAGGTCCCCACACTGGATTTGCACAGACACCTGGGGTCAGGAAGCAAACTGAGGTGTGAGTGACTGCATTTCATTATAGTATGGGAATGGGGGGAAGGCCATGGAGAACCATCTCAGTCAGAGAAACCTGATTATCATACAGAACAACAAAAGGTTGCCAGACCTGTTTGCATTACAAGCCTAGCTCATTTACATTACTAGGAGGTGTCTTAAAACAGTATATATATGGCTAGAATTGGAGATGCTTGTGGTTCAGACCTACACCGCTGAATCCGGAGTATGTTCTACGTGCTTCGTAACTGCACTTTACTGGAATAAAGATTGCTGCATCAGAAACAAAGAAACTTCCTTCATTTCTTACAGCTTCCACCTACTGGAAGGAAGCCCCGTGCATCCAGATGTGTGCATCACGCCAAGGCCTTACACTGCCACCTCCACGAGAGAGAGAGAGAGGAGGACACACGACATGAGCCTCAGTACATTAACTCCATTATTAATGAAACCCTTCACATTACAATGGCGGCCAACACTGCTCCAGACATAAATCCCAGGAGGGACAGTAGTTATCGCTGGGTATTTTTTTTATGTGCAGGAATACAATTACATTTGATATTTTTCGCTCAAATCTGTCACTAAACAGCAAGAAAGGCATGACTTATGAGGGGAATCAGAAGGGCATTTGTTTTATAGTTACCATCACTAACATACTCCACATTTAATTGGGGCACAGATTGTTGGTGCTATTGAAATCTGACCCTTGCATACATTACAAACATCTACTTAAATCAAGAACCTCATAACAATGCTTCAGTGCATGTTGCAGCACCTCTACATATTTCCACTAACACACACACACACACACACACACACACACACACACACACACACACACACACACACACACACACACACACACACACACACACTAGTTCTGGGGCCCATCCCGACCAAGGGCAGTTAAATCCCATAAGTCAGGTGACGACCACACTAACATATGAAAGGGGTTCTGATCTGTTGATATTAAGAGGATTTCACGTCCCACGCAGGCAAGGGGAGTGGGTGTATGACATCCCTGCACACTGATTAGACAGGGGACCACAATTTACCAAAAGTCACCTGATTTCTGACCTTCACTTCCACATCCCTCCTCCCTCACACCCACCCTCCCTCCCTCCCTCCCTCCCTCCCTCCCTCCCTGGAGCTCTCCTGCTCTGCACGGCCACAAAGGGTTCCACAGTGTCTGGACTGAGCCATAACTGGAGGAGAGCTAAATCAGCGCCCACGCCGAGCCCCTGCCTAACACCCGTGGCCACTGGGTGAATGACCGCTGTGTTATTATTGACTGCAATTTTAAAGTGCCGCCTGAACCCCCCCGACACACTACTACTTGCCTGAACCCCCCCAACACACACTACTTCTTGCCTGCACCTCTGGGAAATCCCCAATTTCACTGCAACAGAAAACACATTTAAGAAAGGTCAGTCACCGCCAACAGTGTAAGGGATTCATTCCTAAGCTCTCCGTCATATTGTGCCCACCACTCTTGTCTTCTGTGCCTCCTCTTCAGGCATCACACTCTTTACTCTCCTCTCCTCTCCTCTCTCCTCCTCTCCCCTCCTCTCGGTGGAGTAATCCCATCTCTACGAGCAAGCGCGCGTGTCGACTGGACACAGATTGCATGTACAGTTCACATATTTCGCGACAGGGGCTGCTGAGATTAGACTACCAACTGGGTTGGCAAATCCAGATATGGAAAGAGTATGGGATGGGGTGGACTGTCTGAAATGCATCTATTTCCACATTTACAAACTCAAATCTATCAAACTCTCTCTTTCCTTTTGATTGAAGGTTTATTGTGGCCTTATAAAGATAGCAAAAAAATAAAAACCATATAATATCCGCCTACACAAATGAGTGTATGCACTCCCACACACATCCCCAGCCCTTCTGAGATGAGATTCACCTTGATGTGCCTTTTCTAGCTGATATAAATGTTCCATGCATTTGATTACCAGACCCCATTACCTTTCTCATCGGCCTGCAGCCTCGCGGCACTCTCTGCTCCCTGCCTGATCTCGTTTGGAATAGGCTGGCAGCATATTGTTCATTTAAATGGAACAGACCTCAATTTTCCCACAACTCAACAGTTTAAAAGGTGCCACTGGAATACATTAAATCATGGTTGCGTGGTCTATAATGCGAGATAGAATAGGATATAAGGTATTAACAGACTCCATTTTCTACACATGATTCATCACGCCACCTGTGTCTGGATTATTCAGTTCCAGATATTTCATGGCTGCCTGGCTAGTCTATGGCTGGAGTGCTGACCCCAAAATGACCTTGCTTACTAACCTGGCATGAACAAGGTGGATTCTAACTCATCAACCCAAGCAAACTGCTGTCTCAGTGAATTGTGAAATGTTTTAATCTCTTAAGTTAAATAATGGAAGATAAAGATTGACTTTAAGTCCTGGCCTAGTCCCCTGGCACAGTGTTCTCACAATAGCCAGATAGTTAGTGGGAACGGGAGGGAGAGAAGGAGGGAGGGTTTGTTTGGATACAAGCAATGGTAATTAGAGAGGGAGTTTGTTTAAACCATTACGTTAAAAGCAAATCTAGCAGACAGACTGACCAAAAGTCCAAAAGAATCCCAAGTTGACAAGCAGCATGTTGTGGAAAGGCAGCTGAAGCATGTGATGCGAATAATGATCAAGAGGAAAAGCCCTGGCACATGACATAAGCCTCCACAGGCCATCCTGTAATCTCTCCCGGAATTAATTCCTGGAAATTGAAATGAAATGGAAGTGTCCGTTCTTCGTCCCTCTCAAGGTCGCCAGTGTTTGCTCAAATGACAGCTCTCTCCGTCTGAGGCCCACAGATTGACTTTGCGCCACTGAAAAAATAATGAAACGATGTCTGGGAGCCAAGCCCAAACGCTCGTGGGGGGGGGGGGGGGGGTTGGGGCACAGGTTCCCTGAGGAGGTAGGAGGCAGCGGACTGTACAAATGTTTGAAGCCCAGTGAATATATAACCGTGGGGAAGATGAGGGCGCTTACACCAGAAAAACCTCACCTACATTCAAACTCATCACAAAACACACAAGAGACCGCTGACATCTTTTGTCAATTAAATGATGAAATGCCATGGTCTGATCGAGACAAACGAGAGGAGCTGAATATCATAAGACAATGAATACAAAAGAAAACTCATGAAATAGCATGGGACTGCTTGCATTCACAGTATGATATACCACAATGCCAATCTATGAGATACCAACAAGTAACCAGCCAACATTATTGTTTTTGTTGTTGATACATGAATGAATGGAAATGCTTTTTTTTAACAATAATTTAGGGACTTCGATTTGGATATTGCCGCAAGTGGTGATCATCAGTATCTATGCCAGATGTGCAAAGCACCCCAAGTGGCAAAAGGTTGAAGGATTTCACAGCTTCAACAGGTGAAAAAGGACATTTGCACTGAATAGTCCATTTCAGATTTTTAGCCTAAGTGGTTATTGAGATATTGCAATATGTAAGTTGTAGCGATAAACAATAATTCACAAAATGTGGTCTGCATCGAGAGATTATGCTAGTGATCGAGTCCAAGAGTCATATTATAGGCCACAACTTCAGATTTGATTGACGGGTAACTTTGAAATGTCTTGCCGGATAAAAATCCTTTTGATAACTTTGTCAGGATAGACTGGACATGATGTACACCTAATTTTTGATGAGTTAGTTTCCCCGCCATTTTCATGAAATTGAAATGGCGGGATATTTTGGGGCGGAAGTTGGCGGGCATAGTCCCAACTGATTTGGGAGAGTACAAGGAAACAGAAGAAAAAAAACTGTTTGTTTTAATTTCACTTCTGTTTTTTTAATTTGCAGGGCAGCAATTTATGGGATTGGATGTGTTATATTCGGGAGCTTTCAAGGAATCAGAGGGAAAAAACATTTTTGTTCCAACCCATATGGTTCCTGAGATATGAGCAAAAATGTACATTCTTCTATTATAGCGCCCCCTTCCAACAAAATTGGTAATTTCACTTGCGTGACAGGATGCACCAATGTGACCTATGGTTTTTGATATCTATTGCCTTTTGCAGGAGAAAAGTATGTATAATCAGAACAAACACTTTAAGGTTCCCATCATGAAGGTCATCAAGTTATGTTTCAAAAATGCATTACATAGTATTTGTCTAAGACTACAGTGATAACTAGCTAACAGCAAACATCTGGGATCTGTTGGAACAGAATTTAAGAACGCTAAATAGCAGTCATAAATCGGCCAGATTGTTCTTAAGGGCTGAATTTGTGAGAAATCGTTGGTGATTGAGTTCACATAAATTCTACAAACATCCTCAGATTTAAATAATTCTAATAATAATAAATACGAGAATATTTGTATCATTAACAATTATGTTTCACATTTATAGTCATGATTCCGAGACCGAGGCATTGTGATGTCCTAAAATAAATAAAAGCACTACACGAACACTGCAAATGGCAGTGAATAAATAAATCAGCAGTATTTATTTAGCACTAAACTCAATCGCGTGGATATAGCCATAGTGGAATAGAATGGACACATCTACATTCTGCAACAGTACCTCCACCTCTGCACCGGTGAGGTTAGGTCTGCGTTTACTCGACCGGTGCTCGCTGTCCGCTTTGACATGATTTTGATCAGTCTGAAGTTGCTTTCGCGTTGCCTGTGGAGTCTGTTGATTGTGCACACGTCTCTTCAGTTGCATGCCCTTATAAGGAGCTGGTGGGGCGTTTCTGTATGCAAATTTAGGTGCACCTTTTGGCGGTTTAAGAACCTTTTGGCGGTTTAAGATCACATTTGCAGGCGTTCATGAATCCAGCGGAGATCTTTTCTTAGGTTGGTCTTTTGAAGTTCGTAACAAGATATAGAAGAAGAAGACACTTAAGAAAGTGTTCGAGAATGAGGTCCATTGTTACTAGGGGGTAGAATGAGGGTATAGCTCCCATTCCCACTTGACACCAATATGGTATAACATTAAAAACGTCTTTCAATGCAAGTTGGAATGATTTGCCGATGTATTTGGTAACATGGTACTGTAAAAACAGATATTTGTATATTTGTGCTCACCCACAACAATATCAGTGAAGAGTCTAGGCAAATAGTGGGAATAACAGGTGTGTGTCTTCCATCAAAATATATATTGAGGATTTTATAAAAGCTAATGACCTACAAACATAAACCTTAAAAAGGCTTTAATGTTTGGTACTAACAAGAGCTTGAGGTGTTGATGTAGTAGGGGTTCAGTGTTGTGTGTTTGATTCTCATGCAGTGCTGGTACCGGTCCACTCAAGTGGAGTTGAGCTGTGAGGTAGGCTGACCTATATAGGAGTTGGCCCTTGTCCATATTCAGGAACACACCCTGAGGGGCCACAGCACACACACACTGTGTACTCTTCCCTTTCCATCCTCTGTGTTGACAGACAGACGCCCGGCGCCAAAGTGGGTCGCCTGATGTCCACTGCAGCAACGCCCTTCCTGCTGTGGCCACACACACACACACACACACACACACCCCCCCAGCACACTAGCCCAGGGCATGACGACTGACCCCACACACTGCACCCCCCCCCCCCCTCAGATCTGCCTGGCAGGCCACAGAGTGAGACACCAGTGCAGCTCCTGTCGCCAGCAGCCTGTTATTCTGGGTCACATGTCGTTCCCCACCACCACACCAGGCTGTACTTGTGTCCCACATCACATCAGAGCACTGCCACCAGCCAGCCACCCACAACATCACACACACACACACACAACACACACACACACACACACACACACACACACACACACACACCACACCACACACAACATCACACACACACACTACAACACACACACACAACCACACACCACAACACACACACACACTACTAACACACACACACACACACCACAACACACACACACTACTAACACACACACACACACACACACACCCACACAACCTCGCACACACACACACTACTAACATACACACACACACACACACACAACCACACACACACACACACACACACACACACACACACACTCTGACAGCAACAAGGGTGGCGTCACCAGTGAAGATAAGTGGCATTTCATGAAGTACACAGAGGGCATACTGCATTTCCTATAGCCAACCTCATGGTCCTGCGTGAGAGACACAAACCCTTATCTCCAGCAACCAGGAAGTCACTTTAGTCTGAAGGAGGGGTAAAGAACGACTGCCCAAACTCCTTTGATGCATCCAAAAAGATCTTAATTTGGCTGACGAGAGACTTCTGGGAGTCTGTCACACACACACACGCACACACACACACACACACACACACACACACACACACACACACACACACACTCAGACAGAGCTATCCCACAGGAGGCAGTACACTGGCCGGGTCAGCATATATATGCACAGTCAGCATCCTGCAGTCACAGCTCCATGTGAGGAGCAATTACCACATCCTCTCACATCAATGTGATTATCTCAAATGGTGTACGAGAAAGGAAAGAGAGAAGACGCTTTAGAGAATAAACCTAACATTATTTATCATTATTTTTTTATATATCTTTCTCATCCTTTCAAAATCCTGCGGGTTTGCTTTAACTGCTGGCCACTATCCGTGAAGAGACCGTGAGAGACGGCATGAAAAGCGATAAGCAGGAGCAGAAACAATACAGGAAGGGAAGGGAAGGGAAGGAGGACAAAAGTGGAGGCAAAAAGGGGGAGAGAACTGAGTCAAAAGAGCAAGAGAGGAGAGGAGAGGAGAGGAGAGAGGGGGAGGCTGAGTGTGTGAGAGAGGGAAGGAGGGGGGGGGGGAAGAGAGTGTGCGCAAGAGACTGAGTGAGCGAGAGAGCGTGCGCGTGAGAGAGAGAAGGGAGAGAGAGAGAGAAAGAGAGAGAGGGGGCGGATGAGTTAATGCACAAAAACACTGCATCAAACCAATGCACTGCTTGGAGCGGGATGCGTCAGCAGTACATTCACGTTTCAACTGAAGGACAAAAGGAAGCCAGCGTGCACAGCCCAGTCCCGTCCCGTCCCGGCTGCCTGTTCTAGCGATGGAGCGAGCGGTCGAGCAGCCCCGGTGCCCACAGTGGGGAGAGCTGGATTAAAAGACACATCACACGTGGGGCCTCGAGGGGAGGGGACTGCTGCAGACCCTTGCCCATTCACTGCTGCTGGTGCTGCCGCCTCTCTACGGCTGGAGCGCAGACTGACTGGACCGTAGACAGGACAAACGGACACCTGCAACCGCACTACCTCAGCACACTACTGCAGCGGCGCTCGCTTCCGCGCAGCACAGAGGCTTCTCAGAGCGACTCTACGTCACACAACAGGGGGGAGAAAAGTCCATTTTTATCTCCCTCATTTCAGCGAGTGAGTGAGACAGAGAAGATCTATCCAGCTAGCCTTCTACACCACGCCGCTGCTGCCGCTGCTGCTGCTGCTGCTGCTGCACCTTCCGCCACCCAGACCACAGGCGACCTACCAACCCCCCATCCAGAAGAAACTGACGGATTATCTGGAAGGAGAGGGGGGCAGGCTGCAGCTGTTGTGTGAGTGTGGATGAGCGTATGTGTGTGTGTGTGTGTGTGTGTGTGTGTCAGAACAGTGTGCGCGTGTGTCGAGGAGGAAGGAAGCTAGTTAGAAGAGAAAAACGGCTAATGACCGCAGTGTGTGTTGTGTAGCCTTTTCAATTTGCTATCCGGACGGAATATCCAAGTGGACCGGCGGTCTCTTATTGGGAGTGGGACACAGACAAGAGGACAGAGGTGGAGGAGGTGGAGCGTATTGTTTTTTACTGGGGGAAGGAGGATAGACTTTAAAAGAAAAAGGAGAGTGAATTTGTAAGGACTGTGGAATTTGCATTCCTTTTAGCCTCTCCATCATCCTTTTCCATCCCCTCTTTTACTGCTGTTCCACCCCCTTGCTACCCAATCCCACCCCCCTCCATTCTGCTTGCCTTTAGAGTGGCTTGTGATTTTTTTTGTGCTATGGAGACTTGGAAAAGGCATTTAGCAGCAGCAGCAGCGTCAAATGGCAGTTTCCAAGGACAAACGTCAGTAAAGCAATCCCAACTGAGCAAGACAGAGCCACTCTCGGAGCAGGTTTGGATTCCTATCGCTGTCTAGAGTTTTGTGGGCCCAAGGCTCGTCACCACTTTCCATTGGATATTTTTTTCTGTGGATTTATTAAGGGCAATTTGAAGTCACTTGACTTATCTAACTGGACTTACATAGAGGGTATTTCACTGGGATTTATCAGTTTAACTCAAGTATATTGTGACTGAAAAAAAACAAGGGACCTGTAAAAAAAAACCTGAGGTAGGTGTCTAGTATTTCCGACCCTTTTTTTTAACATATATACATATATATACATAAATATATATATAAATATATACAGACTTTTTCCCCCTGCACATTTCTGTTCTAACACTGCCCCTCAGCAGCACTCAAGTTCTGTCCATGGAAACAAGAGCCAGAGTCTTGCTTAATCCAGGGTAGGGCCGATCCTCCATCACTCAGCCCCAGACCCGTCCCTCTCATTATCCCCCGTTCCTACCAGCACACCCCCCCCAACCCTGCCACATTACTCCCCACCCCCCCACCCCACCCCACCCCCCGTCCCCGCCCCCCCAGACGATGGTGAATTATGAACGTGCTACATCATGAGTCTCCTGGGGCGGGTAGCTGTGCGTCGAGCCAGGAAAGCCGCCCTGCTCTGTGTCATCTTCCTCATGGTGCAAGAGTGGAGCATGAATGTGGAGGTGGCGGTGGCAGCAGCGGCGGCAGCGTCAGGGCCTCAAGGCTGCCCCTCTGAATGCTCCTGCTATAATCAGCTCAGCAAGGTGGTGTGCACCCGCCGTGGCCTCACCCGGGTACCCCCGGGCATCCCCTCCAACACGCGCCACCTCAACCTGATGGAGAACTCCATCGAGGCGGTGCAGGCCGACTCGTTCCGCCACCTCCACCACCTGGAGGTCCTCCAGCTGGGTCGAAACGCCATCCGACAGATAGAGGTGGGGGCCTTCAACGGCCTCACCAGCCTCAACACGCTGGAGCTGTTCGACAACCGCCTCACGGTGGTGCCGAGCGGGGCCTTTGAGTATCTGTCAAAGCTGAGGGAACTGTGGCTCAGGAATAACCCCATTGAGAGCATCCCTTCGTACGCCTTCAACCGTGTGCCCTCTCTGATGAGGCTCGACCTGGGGGAGTTACGCAAACTAGAGTACATCTCCGACGGAGCTTTTGAGGGGCTGCACAACCTCAAGTACCTCAACCTGGGAATGTGCAACATTCGAGGGGAAATGCCCAACCTGAGCCCGCTGCTCGGCCTGGAGGAGCTGGAGATCTCGGAGAACCTCTTTCCGGAAATCAAGCCGGGCTCTTTCCGAGGCCTGCGCTCGCTGAAGAAGCTGTGGATCATGAACTCTCAGATAGGGCTAATCGAGCGCAACGCTTTTGACGAGCTCACGCCCCTGGTGGAGCTCAACTTGGCCCATAATAACCTCAGCACTCTGCCCCACGCCCTCTTCACCCCACTGAGGTACCTGCTGGAGCTGCACCTGCACCACAACCCCTGGAACTGTGGCTGCGACTCGCTGTGGCTGTCGCGATGGCTCCGAGAGTACATCCCCACCAACTCCACCTGCTGCGGTCGGTGCCACGCTCCAGCCCACATGAGAGGTCGTCAGCTGGTGGAGCTGGACCGGGGAGACGACGGGGCCCCCCAGTGTTCGGCGCCGTTCATCGCAGACGCGCCGCGCGATCTCAACATCTCTGCGGAGCGGGTGGCCGAGTTGCGGTGTCGCACGGCAGCCATGTCGGCGGTGCGGTGGCTGCTGCCGAACGGCACCATCCTGACGCACGCGTCCAAGCACCCGCGCATCACTGTGCTCAATGACGGCACCCTCAACTTCTCCAATGTGCTGGTGGGGGACACAGGCATGTACACTTGTATGGTCTCCAACGCGGCTGGAAACTCCAACGCCTCTGCGTACCTCAATGTCAGCGCTGCGGAGCTCAACACGTCCAACCTGAGCTACTTCTCCACGGTCACCGTAGAGGTCCTGGGGCCCACGTCAGAGATGCCCAAGCCCAAGACCTCCACCACCTCCACCACCACCGCAGACACAGGGAGAGGAGGCACCACCACCACAACATCATCCCCGTCAGTCTATCAACCAGTCTTCATCTCCACACCCACTGTTCTGCTCCAGAGCACTGACGCCCCGCCATCACGCCCCATTTCTGTGCCAAACGCAAAAGTGACTACGGGACGGCCACAAAACCCCAGCACCAGTCTGGACGAGGTGATGAAGACCACAAAGATAATCATCGGCTGCTTCGTAGCCGTCACTTTGCTAGCCGCCATCATGCTGATTGCCTTTTACAAACTGCGCAAAAGACACCAGAAGAGGAGCACTGTCGCTGCCGATAAAACGGTGGAGATAGTTCACGTGGAACAAGAAGAACTCCCCCCTCCTGCCTCGTCGAGTGCGAGACGAGACGGCTCACGAACTCTGCCAGAAATCAAGGACCACAACAGCATTCATAAACTGGACTGCCTCACTCATAGACACATAGACAACAGCTATCACCCACCAAAACACGACTTCATGAATTACAAACCAACCAAAACGGATTGTACTATTCACAAACACAAGGCGGAGTATACTAACCACAAAGTCAAACCGGACTATAACACATACAAACCAACCGTGGACTACAGCACTCACAAACCAACTGTGGACTACAAATCGTTGCCTGACTTCAGAATGCATAAACAAAAGCCAGACCCTAGCTCTTTTCAATACCGCACTCACAATCCAGATTATAGCACTCACAGATCGAAGCCCGAGTACAGCCCTTTCAAAGACGATTACAGCACTCACAAACCCAGAATGGACTACAGTGCCCACAGATCCCAAACGGAACATACCTTACACAAAGCCACAAATGACTACAGTCCTTTCAAGAAGGAGATCACCCCGTTCAAATCGAACTACACTGCCTTTAAGGCAGAGTACAGGCCCTTAGAAGTGGAGTACATCACGCACAAACCGGAATACAGCCCCCCAAAGCCCCCCAAAATGGATTACAGCCCGCGCAAGCTTGACTACAGCGCCCACAAGTTTGATTATACACTGAAGCCCAAATATAATACGTACAAACCAACTGGTCATATGGCAAAATGGACAGAGAACAGCATTGCAAATTCTCTGCCTCGAACGCTGCCTAGCACCATCACAGCGGTACCACAGCCATTCATCATAAAAGCTCACGCAAAGGAAAAAGTCCAGGAGACACAGATTTAACACCCTAAATATCTCCTCTCCTCTCCCTCCTCAACCCAACCCACCCCACCTCCCTGAAATCATGCAATAGAATGCACAAAAAGACAAAGAAAGGAACTACTTTTTGTAAAGTGTGCAAAATCCTAAAGACTTATATCTTGTTGTATATGCTTATAAATAATACAGACATACCTACCTACCTACACACATACATACCTACACACATACATACCTACCTACACACATACACATATATGTATATATATATGTATATATATGTGTGTATATATATACATATATATGGAAAAATTTAAATTACCATGGGCTGGTCATAGAGAAACAGATTATATTAAAAAAAAATATTAAATCGAAACTATTTTCTAACTTGTAACTTTATTTAAAAAGATGAGTTGTTTAAAGATTCTGTAAAGACTTTCAGAAATGAGGGTAGTTTTAAAATAAGGGCATTCTGTGTGATTTCTAAAACATGCTACAGAGAATGCAGTGCTGAGAAACAAAACCATTTATACTGAACGAGTCTTTCTTTGAAAATAAACAAACTAAAGGTCTGTGTTGATCTTTACAGGTTTATCTTGTAAGAGCACCATGAATTTGTACTGTGCCAAATGTTATAAAAATGCAATAAAATGATTTTTTGGAAGAAAAAGGAAAAAAAAAAGATTTTTTTTCCTCTTCTGTGGTACTGTAGTGATCAGCAGTGATCTGCTTTAGACACTGCAGTAAGACTCTGCAGCTATACTTTAACCCCGTATCTGCTGGATATGAAAACACAGAGAGAAGTTGATCATATTTTTTAAACCACTGATTAGACTTCATCCTTTAAAAATGAAATTGATGTGACATACATACTCCTCTCAGTGTCGATCTAGAGCCTTCCATTGGGACGACTAACAGTATTTTATGCTCTGTGTGTTTGTCTCCTTGCTTTTTGTTGCCTCATTATTTTATTATTTTTTCGTAAAACAGACTAAATCACTTTCAAGAGGCTCAGATAATCATTATACGAAATATGTGTATAACGTATATTGAACAATGACATAAGTAAAAAGGTATGAATTATAGGGATTATAAATTGTAGTGTATTAAAGTGTTGCATTTCAAAAGTACCAGATGGGATTAAGCCCCGGGTTAAGTGCTGTTAACTGTCTTTAGGATTAATAGCACAAATACAAACAATGCATCGATATTTAATGATCCCAAGATCTTCTGTTTTCATTAAATTTCCCCCTGATCTGTTTTAGCCAGGACAGTTTTATAATGACAAATGCAAGCTGTGTGAGAGCTGTTGGCTCATCTGTGTATGATAAGCTTTACAATTTATCACTGCACTTTAGACAGAACATGGCCAACGTTCCAGAGCATTATGACAAATACAGCCTTTTAATAGGCCCTTGGACAGCAAAGCAGCCCATTATAAACAGTAAAATGTCAAGATTCAAAAGGAAAACAAGCAGGTTTATACCATCTGTTACATGTTACAGCATGTACCTTGTCAGGGATAACCACCACCAAGGTGTCCTGTTATACAACATTATCTGACATGGTGGAGGCAAAGTCCGATATCTTTGTATAATGAGAGACGCTGCAGGCCGTTATTACCCACTTATCCCCTGGTCTCCACACATGTTTTTAGGCATGCATATATAGCCAATAAATGAAACACTGGGTTCATTTTGTTTATTCATTAGCTCGATGGACAGCATTTTTAATCAATCTTTATTTACTATGGTTGTTATAGTTTCCAGAGCATTGACATAGAATGGTGAATCAACTTTTGTACCTGATCTACTTCACAGGTGTCCCATTATACAGAAATATCAGCACACCTGCTAGCCAATCAGAAAAGAGTATTTCTCGTCATATAAGTATCTATAAACACCCATTTTTGTCATTTTGATGATACATGGTCATGTCAGTGAGAGGCAACACCTCTTCCCCCTAGATGCCTGGTTTTCTTCATAGGCTTAGGCAGCAGGCAGAACATCACTGAATCAATCTCTAAAATAAATCTGTTTACATGCTAGTTAGCTTTTTTTTTTATCAGCGGTTGAGTTGTGGTTGGCAAGTCTGTTTGCTGTTAGTTAGTTAGCTAGCTCACTAGTTTTAGACACAACCTCTAAAAACTCTCTTTAAGTAACCTAACTAAAGAGAGGCTGCTGGAGGATGGACACACTGGGGAGAAGGTTACCACTGAGGGAATCAAGGAAGGAAACGTTGCTCCTGCCGTTTCTAATGACCAATGGTACTCATATGGGCATACCACCATCCTGGCCAAATACCCCTTCTATTCTCCCCTCTGAGGGGCAGTTGTACCAACACTTTAGTGTCTGTTTCAGGCATAATGGCATCACAACATGCCCTTAAAATCATGGCATGGTCTGCACAAAAGGACCACACATGGCTAAAACCACATTCTGCCTGTTGTAGAAGCGCAGAATGCCAAGTGCTTTTCTGACTTTTGCATATGCGGGAGATGTGGGAGGGTCGTGTGAAAAGTGGTAGTTTTGTGCCAAATGATGGGAGTGACTGATTACGTATTCTGTTGTATGGATGAAAATTGCAGGTGACCACACAAATCTGTTTTGCACACATATATCTGTTTTGCGGTGTTTGCCTTTTCAAAGCAGGTGTAATTCAGATTGTCATTAGATGCGTGAATAGAAGGAACTTCCAGAAACAAAGGAAGCAGTACTCCAAGCACCAGGTTTGCTTATTTATACCATGTTAAAAACAACTTTTACTTTTGTTTGTTTTTTTATGTCTTGCCATTGCTTTTTCACTTAACCTACTTCCCTATGTAGATGACTGCTACACTTGAATTTGTTTGTATAGCTGCAAATAGTCTTGTTATTTTCTTGAGTGGTGTAGAATTAAAGCCCTGTATCATCTCTCTGTTTGATGACACCTATTAGCATAACTTTTGATTCCTTTTAAATGTCGGTCGGTGTTTGAATGATTCCGCTCAGATGTCAGCGCCGCAAATTATGGTTAGAGTATGGTCACATGCATTGATTATGGTTAGAGGGTGGTGGTCACATGCATTGATTACGTGATCAGCCAGAGGTTTAGTACATTCAGCGTAAAATTAAAGGGCACAGTGTGTGCTTTCCTGTGGACTGGCCAAGTCGCTGTTTGCTACTGTTTGCAAACTGGGATTATTGACTTCTCCTAATATTACCATCTAATTCTAGACTAGACTAGCAATCCAACATGTCTAATTGTGGCTAATGATTGATACTTCAATGTATTTCACAAAACATTCTGGGCTTGATTCAGTGATGCAGGAATGCCACTTCACACAACGGATTTGGGAGAGGTGAGCTTTTGTGGTGTATATTTGGAATTTCTTGCCATCCTTATTCCATACATACAGAACAGAAATGTTATTAAATAATTGCCTTTTATTATCATCCTTTAACCCTTCACACCCTACCCCGAAGAGACCAGGGAGGTGACACTCATGTGTCTGTTTCTGTGTGAACAGGCCACTCCTTGTGCATGAAAACACATGATGTACACACAACTACATGAAAGTGGCTCCAACCTCCTCCTAGTCAGTGAAACACAGCGGAAGGTAAACTAAAATATTACCATGCAGTGTCAACCAATGGTCATTTCACTCCAAGTTTCCAGATTAAGAGTCATTATTATGGTAAACGGATACACAGGCATATCCCCATGGAAGGCTCCTGCAGTGTTCAACTCAAAGTGAATGTGTTTTCTGAAGGCTGCAGTGATCAAGATGGTGTTTTTTACAGTTAATGAATCACATGCTGCAACATTTCACTTTTGAACATAAAGCCACTAATGCTGCTACGTCATCAAATGTTGACTTTTCATTTTCTGTGCATTTGAGCTTGCTACCGCATAGACCATCATGGAATGACTGAGGTTGGAAAGGGGTCTCACAAAATAAAAAGTAAAATATCTATGAACTGAATGCAAACGATAGGAGAAGAGTGTGTGAGTGTGTGAGTGTGGAAGAAGTGGATGGAGGTGGGGGGTGGACAGGGGGGTCAAGAGCAGAGGAGGAGTGTGTGTGTGTGTGTGTGTGTGGTGGACAGGGGGGTAAAGAGCAGAGGAAGTGTGTGTGTGTGTGTGGTGGACAGGGGGGAGCAGAGGAAGAGTGTGTGTGTGGTGGACAGGGGGGTAAAGAGCAGAGGAAGTGTGTGTGTGTGTGTTGTGGTGGACAGGGGGAGCAGAGGAAGAGTGTGTGTGTGGTGGACAGGGGGGAAAGAGGCAGAGGAAGTGTGTGTGTGTGTGTGTGTGTGTGTGTGTGGGGTGGACAGGGGGGAGCAGAGGAAGAGTGTGTGTGTGTGTGTGTGTGTGGGGTGGACAGGGGGGTAAAGAGCAGAGGAAGAGTGTGTGTGTGTGTGTGTGTGTGTGTGTGTGAGAGGGGTAAAGAGCAGAGGAAGAGTGTGTGTGTGTGTGTGTGTGTGTGTGTGTGTGAGGGGTAAGGAGCAGAGGAGGAGTGAGTGAGTGTGTGTGTGTGTGTGTGTGTGTGTGTGTGTGTGTGTGTGTGTGGGGGGGGCGTAAAGAGCAGAGGAAGTGTGTGTGTGTGTGTGTGTGTGTGTGTGTGTGTGTGTGTGTGTGTGGGGCGTAAAGAGCAGAGGAAGAGTGTGTGTGTGTGTGTGTGTGTGGGGGGGGGGAAAGAGGAAGAGTGTGTGGTGGACAGGGGGGTAAAAAGGAAGAGTGTGTGTGTGTGGGATAAAGAGCAGAGGAAGAGTGTGTGCAAAGGGAGAGGGTGCTACTCTCAGAAGGGCTAAAAAGCGGTGCTAACAGGCGGCATTTTGGCAGAGGCTCTTAGGCATCCAGGAAGGCCAGAGCTCTACTCAATAGGGCCACACTACCAACACACACACACACTACCAACACCACACACACTACACACACACACACACACTACCAACACACACACAGTAGTGGGGCTCCAGCGCTCCGCTCAATAGGGCCACAGTAGTGGAAGAGTGTGTGTGTGTGTGTGTGGCTCCAGAGCTGCACTCAATAGGGCCACAATAGGTGTGTGTGTGTGTGTGTGTGTGTGTGTGTGTGTGGTGGACAGGGGGCTCCAGAGCTCCCCTCAATAGGGCCACAGTAGTGGGGCTCCAGAGCTCAATAGGGTGTGTGTGTGTGTGTGTGTGTGTGTGTGTGTGGTGGACAGGGGGCTCCAGAGCTGCACTCAATAGGTGTGTGTGTGTGTGTGTGTGTGTGTCTCCAGAGCTGCACTCAATAGGCCCACAGTAGTGGTGGCTCCAGCAGAAGCACTGGCTCTGTCTGTGCGCTTCACTAGCAATTAGGAAGTGATTTGGAAAAGAAGCACACAACACACACCACGTTAGCAACAGATCATGGAGCACAAGCAGAGAGAGAGAGAGAGAGAGGGTGAGAGAGAGGAGAGAGAGAGAGAGAGAGAGAGAGAGAGAGAGAGGAGAGAGAGGAGAGAGGAGAGAGGGGGAAATAACCATCATGGAAAAACCATGCATATTTCATGGCATAAGATGAAATGCATTGTCAGAGAGAGACACACTGAAAAGGCAGGCCAATGCAGATGTACACAGGCAGGCCTGGATAAAAAACATGCAAATCAAATGAAGAAGAGTTTGGAAAATAGAAGAGAGAGAGAGAGAGAGAGAGAGATTAGCCAGATGAGGAGGGTGAGAGCTTCTCTACAGATCCAGAGTGGATATGGTGGCTGCTGTGCTGCGTAGGCTGAGCACCTGACGGTAACGAGGAGGGGTGGGTGCTAGGGCTGAACGATTTGGGAAAATAATCTAATTGCGATTTTTTTACCAAAATATTGCGATTGCGATTTAATATGCGATTTTTTTTTTTTTATCCTCTTTTTTTCCCAGCAAAACGTAATGAATGATTTAAATATGACCAACACAATATTAGATACATTTAGTGAAAAATATTCTTTCCCACATTTTACATGCATGCACTTTTTAAACACTGTGTGCAAAATGTACCATCTTAACAAAAAAAAAAAAAAAAAAAAAAACACGTTTTTTTATCGCGAACGTTGCGGTTAGAAAATCGCGTTCTATCATATCGCGATTAAATCGCAAATGCAATTAATCGTTCAGCCCTAGTGGGTGCCTTCAAAAAGGAGATGAAAAATGGACAGTGCTACTGGGAAGAATGTTGGACTAAACCATTGAGGCTCATGGGGTTGGCTGAAAGCAAAGGGTGTATGTTTCATTACATAAAAGGGATCCTGATGAGTACATTACAAAATCATTTGGATAATGCATCTGTTGTTATGAACTTTAAATGGTAGCAAACAATACATCCTCACCTGCCACACATCACACTCACTCATCTTATATGCCTCAACAAACACCAACAAACCCTTTCTTAACACTGAACACACATCATCAATGCTGAGGTGGACACCGTTATAAAGCAACAGACTTCACACAAGTGCAGCGGGGTGAGACTTATTTTCCATCTTGTCCCACCTAAACAAAAAAAGGCGGGAGGTGGATGTGTTAGGTGAAATATTGATACAATCCTACTTTTCAAAATCTCCTTGAGTTTTTTTCCAAGACATCCAGAAGGGGCATTGCATGCAGCTGGGAAAATAAAAGTTGCACACTTCCTGAAACTACTGCCAACCACTTCCTAAGACTACTGACAGGAGTAAAAGCAGAGGCTGTTCATCACCCTAGATTAGCACAGACTCTGTGGAGTGCTATAGAACAGGTGAGAGGGAGCAAGATCAGTCACACAGGGCACACACACCTCCTCACATGGCACACACACACACCTCCTCACATGGCACACACACCTCCTCACATGGATCAGACAGACATGGCACACACACCTCCTCACACACACACACCTCCTCACAGGGATCAGACAGACATGGCACACACACGCACCTCCTCACACACACACACCTCCTCACAGGGATCAGACAGACATGGCACACACACGCACCTCCTCACACACACACCTCCTCACAGGGATCAGACAGACATGGCACACACACCTCCTCACATGGCACACACACCTCCTCACATGGATCAGACAGACATGGCACACACACACACCTCCACACATGGCACACACACCTCCTCACAGGGCACACACACCTCCTCACACACACACACTCCTCACAGGGATCAGACACCTCGTCACACACACACACACCTCCTCACACACACACACACCTCCTCACAGGGATCAGACAGACATGGCACACGCACCTCCTCACATGGCACACACACCTCCTCACATGGATCAGACAGACATGGCACACACACCTCCACACATGGCACACACACCTCCTCACAGGGCACACACACCTCCTCACACACACACACCTCCTCACAGGGATCAGACACCTCGTCACACACACACACACCTCCTCACACACACACACACCTCCTCACAGGATCAGACAGACATGGCACACACACCTCCTCACAGGGCAAGAGGATGCATTCATCCAGAACTACATTTTACAGGTTTTGTATAAATTAACGGCCATGATAAAAAATGGATGAAAAAAAGGGGTTTTACTCCCACAAAAATGTACACCAAAGCACAACCTATGCAAAAAAAAAAAAATGTCTATATGCTGACGGAACATGCAAGAAGAAAACTTTCAAATATTTATGTTGTAGTCGGATGAAATATACAGACATGCTGGCGAATGCAATATGAAGCAGAAAATACTGCAGGACAACACAGAGAGCCTCTCTCGTCACCCAACTGTCACTAACTATGGAGCTTCTCCAGCGCTCCATGCAATGTCTCAAGGCCCTTCTTTCTCTGGCTGGGATGAGTGTACTGTGCCTCTGAAGAAGTGTTTGAAAGATTCTGCCTTAACCAAAGGCCAAAAGCTGAGCCATTTTAGCTGCAGTGCAGTGCCGCGACCCCGCGACCCCGCGTCTCCGCTTGAACATAATGAAGATGGCAGCAGAGCCGCCGCCGCCGCCGCAGAAGAAGAAGAGCGCCCCTCTGCAGAGGTTCGATCAGGACCCCCGGCCCCACGGGTCTGCAGCAGCATGGGCTCGGGACTAAAAAATGCCTTCATTTGGCGCAGTTTGCGGCTCAGGCTTGACAAAAACAGCTCCTACCGTGATGCTTCAAAAGGGGAGGAATGAAACTAGATAGCTACTTAATGCTGTGACTATCAAAGGCATTGTGATTCAGTATGTCAGCGCAGAACTGGCACACTGCTTCCAGCTACAGAGGAGGAGGAAGAGCAGGCGGCGGGGGGGAAGAGAAATGAAGAGGAAGACAGGACATAAAAGTCCCTGAATGTCAAGAGCGCAGTGTTACTACATACACATGCACTTCAACACACATCCCACTAATATAGCTTTAGTATAGATTCCCTGAATGTCAAAAGCACAGTGTTACTACATACACATATGCACTTCAACACACATCCCACTAATATAGCTTTAGTATAGATTCCCTGAATGTCAAGACCACAGTGTTACTACATACACATATGCACTTCAACACACATCCCACTAATATAGCTTTAGTATAGATTCCCTGAATGTCAAGACCACAGTGTTACTACATACACATATGCACTTCAACACACATCCCACTAATATAGCTTTAGTATAGATTCCCTGAATGTCAAAAGCACAGGGTTACTACATACACATGCACTTCAACACACATCCCACTAATATAGCTTTAGTAGAGATTCCTTATATTAACCATTTGACTTACTATGAACATCCTAAAATGTCACAGTACGCTTAAGACTGTATTGGCTGTGTCTCCTGTGTATTCTTGATTTGTCTCAAGCTACAGTGTTAGGCTAAAGTCAAAACCAAAGGATATTAAAAGCAGTGCAGTCTAGGAAGAGTTGTACGCTCCATGCTCATTGGCTATATTATTTAGCGATGCAATTTAGAGGTCTATTGAACTGCACATAATTGCTCAATGTAGATGTGCTAAATGACCAATTGTAATCCAATATTTAAGCAATATGACTGGAGTGAGAGTGAGGGTGGGGTTGGCTGTGATCCGGCAGGAGGCTCGGGGATATGTTTTACCAACCCTACAAACACGAGTATCTTATTGCTTTTATACAACAGTTCTACTACCAGCTTATTGACTTTGAAGACACCACATTTTTGTTTTTTGTATTTATTTATTTATTTCGATTGTTATTGTTCATTCTCTGCTCCAGAAAAGAAAAGAGAGTCAAGCGTTGCCAAGCAACGAATAGTCACTGTGCAGCCAAGTTGAGTCAGAGGGGCTACTTGTACACGTTCACTCGTACCCTCATCTGTGTTTACGTTTGTACACGTTCACTTGTACCCTCATCTGTGTTTACGTTTGCACACGTTCACTTGTACCCTCATCTGTGTTTACGTTTGTACACGTTCACTCTTACCCTCATCTGTGTTTACGTTTGTACACGTTCACTCTTACCCTCATCTGTGTTTACGTTTGTACACGTTCACTCTTACCCTCATCTGTGTTTACGTTTGTACACGTTCACTCTTACCCTCATCTGTGTTTACGTTTGCACACGTTCACTTGTACACTCATCTGTGTTTACGTTTGCACACGTTCACTTGTACCCTCATCTGTGTTTACGTTTGTACACGTTCACTTGTACCCTCATCTGTGTTTACGTTTGTACACGCTCACTTGTACCCTCATCTGTGTTTACGTTTGTACACGTTCACTCTTACCCTCATCTGTGTTTACGTTTGCACACGTTCACTTGTACACTCATCTGTGTTTACGTTTGCACACGTTCACTTGTACCCTCATCTGTGTTTACGTTTGTACACGTTCACTTGTACCCTCATCTGTGTTTACGTTTGTACACGCTCACTTGTACCCTCATCTGTGTTTACGTTTGTACACGTTCACTCTTACCCTCATCTGTGTTTACGTTTGTACACGTTCACTCTTACCCTCATCTGTGTTTACGTTTGTACACGTTCACTTGTACCCTCATCTGTTTGTACACGTTTGTGCACGTTCACTCTTACCCTCATCTGTGTTTACGTTTGTACACGCTCACTTGTACCCTCATCTGTGTTTACGTTTGTACACGTTCACTCTTACCCTCATCTGTGTTTACGTTTGTACACGTTCACTTGTACCCTCATCTGTGTTTACGTTTGTACACGTTCACTCTTACCCTCATCTGTGTTTACGTTTGTACACGCTCACTTGTACCCTCATCTGTGTTTACGTTTGTACACGTTCACTTGTACCCTCATCTGTGTTCACTCTTACCCTCATCTGTGTTTACGTTTGTATATTCCCCCTACTCCATTTGCTTCATTTCCTCACTTGAAAACTACAAAATGTAACATTTTTAAAAGAAAATGGTTGAAGTATATCAAAAGCGGAGTAAATACTAGTGGTAAAGCGTTAAAGTGGGGTTGTGCCACAATATTCCTCGCTCATGGAATGTGGAAATTAACAAATAGTTTGACTGCACGCACCTAGCTGTTATATAAATGAAGATATACCGAGTGTTGTTATCAGGAATTCACAAGTGGTTTCACCAGCAGCAAGCATGGAGCATGAATAAAAGTTGCCGTTTTCAGCACTACAGCCCTAATTGCTGTAAGATAAAAAGGTGTGTGAGTTTTATTCATACACAATTTCAACTTTTGTTGTGATGTACAGGCTCTAAATATTATATAAAACATACCCATTACTTAACAAAAGAACAAAATAGAAGAATAGAAGAAACACACACACAACTGACGGATCTAACCACTGATGAGTAGGTCTGAGCATTGTGTCCTTTCTGTGAGAACTGATTTTGGTGTACTTTGCGTAGGGTAAGGAACAGGAGTACGCACACATTGAAACAGGATTTGGATTGATTTTATTATTGACCCGTGTCCTCCAATGTTAAGTCAAGGACAGCAGCTGAAAGAATGCCACCATCAGAGCATAGCAGCATCCATTCAGCTGTTAACGAGTGCGTCACCAGACAGCTCTCTCCACTTATTTGGTTGTCAGAGTCACCAAGATGGGAAGAAAACGTTTCCCTGCAGGGGGTACTTATAATTAGATAGCCCCCCCCCACCAACAGACGCACGCACGCACAGACACACACCCCTCCCTCTCGTTGCTAACTAATTAAATACAAAAGGTAATTTCATACATCAAAGATGTAATGCGCCCACACGTAAAATTCGGCTTTCAACTTATTATTATTTTATTCTGCTGCTCTGGATCGTTTACGGATGCACCTCTCTAATCACATGCCCGTTGCCTGAGGGAGGTGCAGGGAAATGGTAGCTTGCAGCTTGTTGACATTTGCCTTCTGACCCAGCCGAAGAGGATGGTTCATTAATGAGGTTAGAAACACCTAACTCTGAGGGGGTGACAGCCGTGGGGTCTGGGCTGGGCTGGGCTCTGGCAGTGCAGGCAGGGGTTACACAACAATAATACTAACCCGGAGGGAGATGTTATAAAGCATAAAGCACATCAGCATTGGACACTTTCAATGACACTTGCTATGTGGAGATATTTTAGACTAAAATAAATGACCTACTTCATTTGAACACTATAATGGTTACCCACAAAGTGGCCTGCACTTTACACAGATAAGCATACGCTTAGAAGCATAACTCCATGTGGAAGCTAGTGTATGAGCCACAGATAACTCAGCCTTTTTTTGCTGGCGTGCGTGCAGTGAACCAGACATCTTGGCAAAAGCTCTCCCTTTCCATCTCCTGGCACAAATCTCACTAACTGTTTGTTCACAGTGCTGCTATTACAAGATCATTAACATTGTTCATGAGTGCAAGAGAGGTGCTCACCGCCAGAAATAACCTGACCACCTCATGGTGCACTCTAGAACAGCAGAGATAACCTGATAACCTCATGGTGCACTCCACAACAGCAGAGATAACCTGATAACCTCATGGTGCACTCCACAACAGGAGAGATAACCTGATAACCTGACCACCTCATGGTGCAGAGATAACCTGACCACCTCATGGTGCAGAGATAACCTGACCACCTCATGATGCACTCCACAACAGCAGAGATAACCTGATAACCTCATGGTGCACTCCACAACAGGAGAGATAATCGATTTTTCGATTTCTCTCGATTCTCTCTAGAACGATTCTGTCTCGATTCAGACAAGTTCATAATCGATTTAAAAAAATAAAAAATAAATATTTTTTTTACACATTCATTTTGTGTTGAAATGCAAGCTGCATTGATTATTGCATTGTTCATAGAAAGTCATAATTGTGACAAGGAAAAACTTTTTCTCTAATAAAAAAATAGAGAAGGTAAATCTGTAGATTTTCTTTAATTATCAAACACAAAGTAGGAAGTGATTTGAGACTCTGAGTAGCAAAACTCAAATGTTTTAAAAATCGAGATGCATCGATAATCGTTTTATCGGTTTAGAATTGATAATCGGTTTAGAATCGATAATCGGTTTAGAATCGAATCGTTGACCTCTGAATCGGAATCGAATCGTGAGTTGGCAAGAGATTCCCACCCCTAGTGAAGATACAGTGACGGTACAGCTGGGATACCGGGTGGCGGATCCCTGCCTGCATTAGCTTCCAAACGATGGAGGAAGAGGACAAACTGCATGGAGAAGAATAGCCATGTGTGATGGTGTGTGTGTGTATGTATGTATGTATGCATGCTGTGGTTGTTCCAGGAGATCGTCCCTGATGCAGAGCAGGAGGAGCCCTGATGTGTGTGTGTGTGTGTGTGTGTGTGTGCTGCTGTGTTGAGTGAAAAGAGGGCTCCAGCTGAAGATCCCTACTGAAGCGTGAATAAGCTCCATTTCAAAAGAGCTTGCTGGCAGAAGTGCAAATGCATGCTCCTCGCTCTTAATGTGCACATTAGTGTAATCGAGCTCAAATGTCAGTGTGGCAAAGGGTAGTTTTGCTCGCCCCCTTTTTATTTTTATAGTCCCATTTTACAACGACGACGAACTACATTCTCCAATGACGAGGGATAAAACTCCCTGGCAAAACATGACACAAGTGAGTGGTTTGCTTTGGACATTACTACTACAAAGCGATGTGAAGTTTGACTGCGTGTGCAGGCGTTTCTAAATGGATGCGCTCAAAGCACAAGGAGTCCTGCCAGTGGGGGAGGAAGTGAATGGGGTGTGTCTGTCAAGATACCATCATCATCATGAGCGTGTCAATATGCTTCCGCTTTAAACAAGTACACTTGATGCTCTCAAAAACAACACCAGGGGTAAGTGGCCCATCATCCAGTGTATATTTTCGTTGTACCACAGGTTCAGCAAAGTGGCTAAAAATGACATGACCATTACAACAGTTCTCTCAGAGCAACGCCTCTAATTAACTTCTGTAATTGAGCCATTATCTCCTGGCTGCAAGAGCTTCATCTATGCGATTTAACAAAGCACTACTGCTCAAACACATTTATATACATATATATAAATATATACACAAAGACTCAAAGATGACAAAAACAATGAACTCTTCGGTCTGTGTATGGGTGAATACGCTGCATCTGTGTCAAGAGTCTGCATGTAGGCACCTTAAATAATGAACTCTTCGGTCTGTGTATGGGTGAATACTCTGCATCCGTGTCAAGAGTCTGCATGTAGGCACCTTAAATAATGAACTCTTCGGTCTGTGTATGGGTGAATACTCTGCATCCGTGTCAAGAATCTGCATGTAGGCACCTTAAATAATGAACTCTTCAGTCTGTGTATGGGTGAATACTCTGCATCTGTGTCAAGAGTCTGCATGTAGGCACCTTAAATAATGAACTCTTCGGCCACAGAAGGGCATTGCTATGATTGAGGCAGCTTACACACCCTTTGCTCCAGTTCACCAAACATAGTCCTTGGAGGGAAGGCCATCAACAACGTCAATGTCACCAAATTCGCAATCGACAAATCAAAATCACTCTTTCCCTCACACACATACCCAACACATCCCCGCACTCACACAAAAGCACTACTACCACAATACTACTTTTACAGAGCAGTCCAGTTCCTCCGGTGTCTGTGCTATTCAGTATCCAAGTGATACGCAGCCTTTGAAGGATTCTCTTGGTTCGCCCTTCCTTTTGACTGCTGTCTCGCCACTCCAGGGAGGCTTTGAGGG
>NC_045167.1:955000-970000 GCF_900700415.2 Clupea harengus | reverse complement strand
CCCAAAGGGCAACGAGGGCACTCGAGGGGCAGCAGCTCTCTACAGAGAGGCAGTGAGAGGTTCAGGGCTAATAGGAAAGCCTTGGATGAGATGGACAAAGGGTGCATCCGTTTCAAACAGAAGTTATACATGTGCACGTGGCCATGCACATGTACATGCACTGGCAAGAACCCATGGACACACACACACACACACACACACACACACACACACACACACACACACACACACACACACACACACACACACACACACACACACACACACACACACACACACACCCTGATGCGCTTGAGGACACATCTCCCTACAATCCAGTAAACGGTTTGAACATAAAGGTCATTGGTGCCGACTGATCTGCAGGAGCATGAGGCATCTGTGGCGTCATGTGTGAGGATGACTCACCAACCAACTCCAACCGTAGCCCCTGCGAGCCTCCGTCGTCATGCCCCCTCCATCCCCACCTTCCGCAGTCATGCCCCCTCCACCCCCGCCCTCCACCCCCCGTGACTGGACCCTCAGGAGTTGGCGTACCTCCTCACACCCACTTCTGTTCAACGCTCAAGAACTGCCATCACACACATTCTTTCCTCCAACAGACAGGCAGGCAGGCAGGCAGGCAGACAGACAGACTCACGCAAACAGACACACACACACACACACACACACACACACACACACACACACACACACACACACACACACACACACACACACACACACACACCTCCTGACCTTGTTTCCTGAAAGCCTCCCGTGGCTATGCCCGCTGCCCACACAGCCTTGCTTTGGTAACTAAGACGACGCCGAGGGAGTGAGGCTCGTGCTAATCTCTTTTAGAGAGGCCTCAGACTGATTGAGGTTGACCCCTGGCCTGCAGGCATATTCTCTCCACTCCTTCAGAAAGGCCTACATCTCTGTAGTCTTTACTTGACTTTCTGGGCTCTTCAGATGGAATTCAATGAAATCCAATATAATTTTATATTCACATAACACATCCAACTGAAGTAGTGAAAGGTGGAAAAAAAACTATTATACAAAAGGCAGAACAAAAAACAAATCTCTCAAGAGACACCTGTTGGCTCGAAAACTAAATTGAAAAGCTATAATTCCACAAGACTGCCATAAATTGTTTCAGAAAAGAAAGTAAGTCCCGTTGGGATGTTTTTTTCAGCCTCACCTTCCCTCCTTGTACAGGAGAAGAAAGTGAATCTCGGAACAGCAGAGTAAAGAGGCGAGCATTGGTCCCAGATCACGACTGCACTCACAGACTCCAGACTTTAAATAAACTGTTGTTTGTAATTACACCCTCAGCAGAAACGAGCAGAAATAAAAAGGCAAGCGCAGACAGCCACACACAGCGCCACACTAAGAGGCCATTAGAAATGGGCCAGTTTCCCTGAGAGCAGAGGCGTTCAGACAGAACCACACCGAGGCCCCCGACGTGAGCAGACTAGGATATAATATAATAATAATTAAGACCTTTGTCAGGTTTTTAATGGCACACACACACACACACACACACACACACACACACACACGCACACACGCACACACACACACGCACGCAGGTAGGCCTGAGGTCGCGGTGAATTTAGATTGGAGACCATGCAATGATGAGTAAAGGGTAAAACATATCAATGAGAAACCCCTTGCTGAATGAGAAGAACACGTGGAAAGGGATGGATTAGTTCTGGAAGCAGCAACATGCCTATTCAACATGCACACGGGGTAGGGGGCTGTGTGTTTGAAACTGCTTTTCTGAGTGACACTGTAAGCCACTACATGAAGACGTGGACACCACTGTCAGAACTGCTCTGAGGAGCTTGAGATATATATAGAACATATATTTTTGCTGGATGTTCAGAGCCACTCCCTGATGCTCTTACTCAAACGGGTAGGCCTCAGATGTCTATCCACTCGAGATTTACTCGAGGTTTAATAAAAAAAAACGGACCACAAACTCCAGATAGCTCACACAAGGAAAACTGAGGGGAAACCGTAAGTAAAATGGTGTGAATCTATCTGTGTTTTGCTACTTGTGTCTCCTGCGGGAGCACTCCTGAAGCCCTTCCACTCCCACCAGCGGTGTTAGGAGTGCTTCTGAGAGCAGTTTCTTTAACGGAGCCAGAGTCAGCTGTTTAGCTCTACTCCTGCACCTCTGGCCAAAAGGAGCATTTCCATGACAATCAGGAATGAGCAGGAAGAGGGGGACAGGAGCATTCTCGGAAAAAAGGAAGGGGGTAGGGGAAGAGAGAGAGAGAAAGAGATCAGGAGATTGATCGAGAGAGAGAGAGAGAGAGAGAGAGAGAGAGATCAGGAGAGTGAGAGAGAGAGAGAGAGAGAGATCAGGAGAGTGATGGAGAAAGATGCAGTGAGAAGGACAGATGAGTGCCCTTGAATTTCGGTTCCGCTTTAGCGGTTTCATTCAGGGGAGACAGTAGCATTTCCATAAGAAAGACGGGGGACAGAGAGCAGTGAGATGGGGGGGGGGGGGGGCAGTGCTGTGCAGGCAGGGGAAGGGGAGAGAGAGAGAGGAGAGGGATCATTTGGAGCAATTCATTTCTGCTTACTCTGAGGGCACTAAAAGGGGGAGGCTTATGTGGGCTTTGGACTCTTTAGGGGGCTAAATTATTACCCCTTCACCTCCACTTATGCTTCATAGGCTCTAATCAACGAGCTAAAATAGTTGATCTTCCATCAAGTTCAGCTATGAATGACACTTAAGATAGGACTTGAGAGGGGAATGCCAGCAGAGTTGTGGATCTGAGTTGAGGACTGTTGTTGGCGGAGGGGGATGGATAACAATATGACCAGCTCAAGAGAGCTCAAAATGAAAGAAACCCATACTTGGGATTTTAGCAACTTGTGACAAGAAAATGTTCAGACGACTGGAAAATGGATGCCCAAATCCATACCATCATCAAGACAATCCACTTGAGCCTGTGGTTGTAAGGCTACAGTGCCAATGGCCTCCTTACCTCTCTCTGGAGGACGAGTTCTTTGGTGAACAGCATGGCCTCTTCACTGTATGGCTCAGCCACCTGAATGCCACTTGGAATGTTCCGGCCCCCACGAGGACACTCAATACCTACAGAGAAAGGAGAAAGGGGGCATTGGGTCAGCACATAGCATAGCAGAGCGTCATGTCTTTACCACATTCAGGAGCTCCAGGATCAGGAACATTAGCAAAAGCAATATGATCACAGACCTCCAGTGTTTCCCCTACCGTTATATTAGGGGGGCGCCCGGCCCCCCAACGGCACCCCCCGCCCGCCCCTGGACGGTCAAGTTAATTTTGTTCAATTTTATTTTCTATAAAGCGCCAGATCACAACGGAAGTAATTTAAGGTTACCTTTCCTATAGAACAGGTCTATAGCTTGTTCTTTTATTAAACAAAATAAATAGCCTTATGTTATTTATCTTATTTACACGACGGCATGTAAGTTCTGTCTCTACATGGTCGCGCGTTTACAATTCTCTGCTCTCTGTATCGCGCATGGCAGAGTTCCGCCGCGATGCGCACAAGCACGCGCACAAACACACGCACACGCACACGCACACACACACACAGGTGAGCACGCTCCCACCTGCGGACAGAATTGGGCTTAAGAATCAGTGCACAGCTACGGACACTTTTAAGCTTTAAAAAACGAATATCCAGGCGTTCATGAATCCAGCAGAGATCTTTTCCTAGGTAGGGTCGACAATGAGGCCCAGTGAGAATGGCTACAACAGACGTAGAAACAGAACGTACATACAGAATGTCCGCACCGAAAATTCAGAAATAGATCTGGCTTCCATTTTTTTATCATTTTCCGCGAGTTGTGCGTGGCCCTTTTTACATAGAGTCTGGTAATAAATCTATGAAATGTAACGAAAATTATTTATTTGGCTGTGAATAATGAAGGAAGCAATAAATCCGATTATTTGCCAAACCCTCAAGAGCTGTTGCCATGGAGATTTAACGTTACTTTCTGTTTGAAGACAAGGTAGCAGCTAGTGTTGAAGAATGGATGACTTGAAATTGGACGACTTTAAATTAATATATGAAGTTGAATATCAACACTGAGTTGAATATCAGATTTATAAGCAATGAGAACGGCAGAAACACAGGCAGGACGTCAGATGACGAGACAGATCATAGTGACACAGGCTGGTTTTTTTTTTTTCGTAATATGAAGGCTGAGACATTCATAACATTTTATTCAGTCGTACTGGTTTTTTGCTACATTTTTGTAGTCCTGGTAATCTTTTGTTTGGCATATTGGTGAGGTTATTAAGAGGACCATTTCTCAATCGTTTTGTTCTTGATGAATTAATGTTTGTTAATCAATTATTTTTCAACAAATAACTCAATTATAATTACAAAGAGGACAATTCACAACTTTTTATTGCAACTTTCACTTGTTTCGCCAATTTCATTGCAACAAAAACCTAAAAATAAAAACTTTCATCGCAACTTTTTGGAAAAGCTCCTACGAAATCAGGAATTTTAGGCCGCAAATATCTAAAAAAATGTTCTTCCAGAAGCCCAGAAAGATACACCACTGCAGCGACAAAAGCTGCACACTTTGTGGATAATTGTCATAAAAAGACCATGATTCCTTTAAGCGTTTGTGTCGGTGGCCACGCCGCGCACCGTGCACCGTGCCGCAGAACCCCCCCCCCCCCCCCCCCCTAAAGCTGTAAACCTAGGGGAAACACTGGACCTCCCTACTAAGGCTGCTATCAAGCTCATGTCAAACCTATCCAGTAGATTCTGATGCACAGCTTCAAATGATTGAATGGAATCAGTATGGTCAGCTCCATTTCCTGGTGTATTAACTTCTTGTGTTAACTTTGGTGACCATGCAGTGAGATCGCAGAGAGGGTGTAATATGGAAAAAGCAACTCTTTATTTTTACTCCCAAATGCTCCTCTAGCTGTAGAAGCTGTGATCCCCCTCATATATGATGCTGTGGATGCTGTGGCCCCCCTCATATATGATGCTGTAGATGCTGTGGCCCCTCATATATGATGCTGTGGAAGCTGTGATCCCCCTCATATATGAAGCTGTAGATGCTGTGGCCCCTCATATATGAAGCTGTAGCTGCACTCTCTATGCCATGTGCACTGCACACCTCTTTGATGCCACCAGAAAAAAAATGCTTTCAGAAAAACAACTCCTCCAAGCTCCATCGCAGCTCCCCTTTTTTGTTTTCATTGCTAAAAAAAGCATCAAAACAAGGACAAGTTCTGAGATAGGTAGGAGGACAGAAGATGTCCAAGTCGCCCCTGAGCCCTTGTTGTAATTCCAGTGCACGCACACAAATGCACACAAACACCGCTATTCCATCCAGCACAGTTTGCACAACGGGAGCAGGGAAGGTGATCGATTTATGCAGAGCAAAAGCCATGGCCTGGGTGTGGAGGTGAAAACCTTTTAACCTCCCTCTAACAGAGCCACATTAGTCTTCATTTATCAGGTGAACTCTTCCACTAAGAATCGATTGGGAACACTGGGACCAACTGACACTCCATCACAGCACCACATGGGTCTGTTGGGGACTCAGCTGCTCTAGAGGTGAGGGGACCCTCAGAAGATAACTCATCTTTATCTCCGTCTTTATTACACCAGCGCACTCACGGATGAGTCCTTCCATGCAAAAGGCTTTGGTAAAGGATGCTTGTGTTTGCAGAAAAGCAAGCCTACAGTTTCCTACCTCACTAAAGGATGCACACAAACATGTGCAAGAGCGCGCACACACACACACACACACACACACACACACACACACACACACACACACACACACACACACACACACACACACACACATAAATGTTGCCTGCAGACAACGCTCTCACAAAAAAAGCACTTTTTTTCTAATCTGCACTGTGTTGCAAACAAAACAACTCAATTAACTCTTAATAGTCCGTAAATAGTTCCAGATTAGCATTTAAATTGCTTGGAGCGTCTGGCTCGTACAAAGCAGGAAGTGATTTGCCGCAACCACGTTGGGAGTATTTTTAGAGACTGGGATTGGGTTAGCAAGGCCAATGTGGCCAGGCAGGTACGACAGGAGAAAGAGGGCAGGAAGGCTCATGGGGGAAAATAGGACTAAGAGATTATAGACATCAACAAACCTCTACGCATATTATATCACACAACATATTACAGGCGTAGAAATGAGAGGGAAAAGAGCAGGCAACTGAAGATTGGGTTTTAAAACCCTGCCACTAGATACCACTAGCACTAGCCACTGGGTTAGTAACTGGGGACTCTAAACTGCATACAGCATGTTTCAGACTAACATTAAAAAGTCCAATACAGTATTTAAAATGACCAATTCTATCAGTATATTGAAACATCATTGATAATTCATATCCCCTGACATGTTGATTTTGGCAAAGGGAACCATGAGGAATTCAATGCAAGTTTTGTGTTACCTGATTGGCACTATCAATTAATAAATCCCCCACCACGGACTCTTTAGATATTCTACCAAAATGTCTAGTGTTATCATTTAACAGAATATGTATATCCCTAAGGAAAACCTTGCTCTGCCCTTTTCCTCTCTTGAACTCTGAGGACCGATCACTTAATTCAATCCTCTACACCTCTAACTACAATCTTCACGCTTTCAAACACTCATCCCTTTCCGTGGCGCCCCTTCCAATGAAGAGATTTGCTAAGGTCAGCCCATTATCACAGCAACTCAAGCATGATAGCCCACTGAATGTAATGTACTACAGCTAGTTGATGCCCATGAATAATACATGCAAATTAAACAAATGTAAAATATGCCAAATATATTCACATTTCTTCAGAGATATACTCAGGCTAACTAAAGGTTCCAAGTTTGATGGACACTGTTCTATGTGCGTATGGAGCTTTCCAACAACTTACAAGGCTGTGGTATAATAGAAAATGCTGTACTGATTTTCAACTCAATATAGAAGTATGCAGCAACCTGCAGAAAGACTCTTTCTGCTCATCTCCCCCTCCGCTCCCCCCCCCCAGAATGTACAGGAGGACTGTCAGCAGTAGGCTAACGCTGTGAAGTAACTGACAGGCATTAAAATAGGACAAGCTGGCACATAACTGCACAGATCTATATATATATATGGGCGAGGGGGGCACAGGGTCTGAATAGCGACGCCCTCGCACGAGCCACAGTTCCAGCTCCAAAAGATTCCACAATGACTCATGATGGGGAAGGATTGCAGCATGCGTTCACACCAACATGGCCCTCTCCTCTCCTCTCCTCTCCTCTCCTCTCCTCTCCTCTCCTCTCCTCTCCTCTCCTCTCCGCAAGAGAGCAAAGTGGGGGTGGTGAAGAGGAGAGGGGCACACTTCAGTTTAGCCGCAGAACATGAGAGACACACACACACACACACACACACACACACACACACACACACACACACACAGAGAGAGAGCAAAAAGAAATGTGAATCTGCTTCGCTCTGCACTCAAACTGCCCATCAATAGTCCATCTAAATGGCCCAGTTTGAGACCGAGTGAGAAAGGGCAGAGGACAGAGGTGGGTAGAGGAGGTCAGTGATTAGGATGGGCCTGTTTGGTTACCACGGTGATTAGGATGGGCCTGTTTGGTTACCACGGTGATTAGGATGGGTCTGTTTGGTTACCACGGTGATTAGGATGGGCCTGTTTGGTACTGTGGTGATTAGGATGGGCCTGTTTGGTACTGTGCTCATAGGGTGGGTCTGTTTGGTACCACGGTGGTTAGGATGGGCCTGTTTGGTACTGTGCTCATTAGGATGGGCCTGTTTGGTACTGCGCTCATTAGGATGGGTCTGTTTGGTACTGTGGTGATTAGGGTGGGCCTGTTTGGTACCACGGTGATTAGGGTGGGCCTGTTTGGTACTGCGCTCATTAGGATGGGCCTGTTTGGTACTGTGGTGATTAGGATGGGCCTGTTTGGTACCACGGTGATTAGGATGGGCCTGTTTGGTACCACGGTGATTAGGATGGGCCTGTTTGGTACCACGGTGATTAGGGTGGGCCTGTTTGGTACCACGGTGATTAGGATGGGCCTGTTTGGTACTGTGGTGATTAGGATGGGCCTGTTTGGTACTGCGCTCATTAGGATGGGTCTGTTTGGTACTGTGCTCATTAGGATGGGCCTGTTTGGTACTGCGCTCATTAGGATGGGCCTGTTTGGTACTGCGCTCATAGGATAGGCCTGTTTGGTACCATGGTGATTAGGATGGGCCTGTTTGGTACCACGGTGATTAGGATGGGCCTGTTTGGTACTGAGCTCATTAGGATGGGCCTGTTTGGTACCACGGTGATTAGGATGGGCCTGTTTGGTACCACGGTGATTAGGATGGGCCTGTTTGGTACTGCGGTCATTAGGATGGGCCTGTTTGGTACTGCGCTCATTAGGATGGGCCTGTTTGGTACTGCGCTCATTAGGATGGGTCTGTTTGGTACTGCGCTCATTAGGATGGGCCTGTTTGGTACCGCGGTGGTTAGGATGGGCCTGTTTGGTACCACGGTCATTAGGATGGGCCTGTTTGGTACTGTGGTGATTAGGATGGGCCTGTTTGGTACCACGGTCATTAGGATGGGCCTGTTTGGTACTGTGGTGATTAGGATGGGCCTGTTTGGTATCACGGTCATTAGGATGGGCCTGTTTGGTACCACGGTCATTAGGATCAATCAATCAATCAATCAATCAATTCAATTTTATATAGCGCTTCACTAAATACCCGAAGTCGCTTTACAGAGGCCAGTAGTCATTCATACACAGTCATACCGGTGGTGGTAAGCTACCTCAGTAGCCACAGCTGCCCTGGGGCAGACTGACAGAAGCGTGGCTGCCAATCAGCGCCTACGGCCCCTCCGACCACCACCAACATTCATTCATATTCATACGATGCAATGCATGTCTTTATGATGGTGGGGGAAACCGGAGTACCCGGAGTAAACCCACGCAGGCACGGGGAGAACATGCAAACTCCACACAGAAAGGACCTGGAACGACCTGGAACGACCGGATGGGCCTGTTTGGTACTGTGGTGATTAGGATGGGCCTGTTTGGTACTGTGCTCATAAGGGTGGGTCTGTTTGGTACCACGGTGGTTAGGATGGGCCTGTTTGGTACTGTGCTCATTAGGATGGGCCTGTTTGGTACTGCGCTCATTAGGGTGGGCCTGTTTGGTACCACGGTGATTAGGATGGGCCTGTTTGGTACTGCGCTCATTAGGATGGGCCTGTTTGGTACTGCGCTCATTAGGATGGGCCTGTTTGGTACCATGGTGGTTAGGATGGGCCTGTTTGGTACTGTGCTCATTAGGATGGGTCTGTTTGGTACTGCGCTCATTAGGATGGGTCTGTTTGGTACTGCGCTCATTAGGATGGGCCCGTTTGGTACTGTGGTCATTAAGATGGGCCTGTTTGGTTACCACGGTGATTAGGATGGGCCTGTTTGGTACCACGGTGATTAGGATGGGCCTGTTTGGTACCACGGTGATTAGGATGGGCCTGTTTGGTACTGTGGTGATTAGGATGGGCCTGTTTGGTACTGTGCTCATTAGGATGGGCCTGTTTGGTACTGTGGTGATTAGGATGGGCCTGTTTGGTACTGTGGTGATTAGGATGGGCCTGTTTGGTACTGTGCTCATTAGGATGGGCCTGTTTGGTACTGTGGGTCATTAGGATGGGCCTGTTTGGTACTGTGGTGATTAGGATGGGCCTGTTTGGTACCACGGTGATTAGGATGTGCCTGTTTGGTACTGTGCTCATAGGATGAGCCTGTTTGGTACTGCGCTCATTAGGATGTGCCTGTTTGGTACTGTGCTCATAGGATGGGCCTGTTTGGTACTGCGCTCATTAGGATGGGCCTGTTTGGTATCACGGTCATTAGGATGGGCCTGTTTGGTACCACGGTCATTAGGATCAATCAATCAATCAATCAATTCAATTTTATATAGCGCTTCTCTAAATACCCAAAGTCGCTTTACAGAGGCCAGTAGTCATTCATACACAGTCATACCGGTGGTGGTAAGCTACCTCAGTAGCCACAGCTGCCCTGGGGCAGACTGACAGAAGCGTGGCTGCCAATCAGCGCCTACGGCCCCTCCGACCACCACCAACATTCATTCATATTCATACGATGCAATGCATGTCTTTATGATGGTGGGGGAAACCGGAGTACCCGGAGTAAACCCACGCAGGCACGGGGAGAACATGCAAACTCCACACAGAAAGGACCTGGAACGACCTGGAACGACCGGATGGGCCTGTTTGGTACCACGGTGATTAGGATGTAGCATAACTTCTCTCAGTTCTACACTAATGACCACAAACATTCCCTGATGCTCCAGCTCTGTGATTCTCTCCCTGTCTCACAAACATCCACATCTGTGTAAAAACAAATCAATGTTTTCTTGGGCTAAGAGAGTGTATATAGAGTGTGTTTGGCTAAGAGAGTGTGTTTGGCTTAGAGGTCTGTGTGTTTGTGCCTGCCTCTCTGCAGGGGACATTCAGTTTGACTCCCTCAGCAGCACTGAGCACTGCTGACTGACATTCTCCCCTGATTCTCTGAGTTATCACTTGATTCCTCCATCTACCACAACACGATTCCACACACACACACACACACACACACACACACACACACACACACACACACACACACACACACACACACACACACACACACACACACACACACACACACACACACACACACACCATCAAAATTTCAGAATACGGCACCATCCAGCCTGCTGTGTGGCCGGTGCGGAAGATCTAACGTTTTAATCTGTGATGCTGGGGAACGATGCAGATAAAATATGGCCTGAGCCTGCCTGAGCCTACCTGGTGCCCCCCACCTCCTCCTCCCCCCACCTCCTCACCCCACCCCTTCACTGGCCTGAAATAACTGCTTGACAAATGACTTGTGGCCAGAGCATATGTGCTACCTGCAACAGAAGTGCAGTCAGCGCTATGTTTTATGCAGGCCAAGACGACCACTCTCTGTGATGAAAAACACTCTCCATCTCTCACTACCTTGTTCTCTCTGCATACACACATTCAGACACAAACACATTGTGAGGACCGAAGGTACTGTGAGGACATGAGGAACCAGGATTAAGAGTAGTATTCAGATGTAGGAAAACCTATGGATTTCCTCATTGTCTGCACAATTCCCACACACACACACACACACACACACCTCTCCCTTACTTACTTTTTGCATCAAAGTCAACCTAATTAACACTTCATAAAACAGCAGTTTATTATAAAATATTACAAATGTTGCAGCATGTCAGGCAATCACAGCCTTTAATGATGTGACAATCTTAAAACTGACTGCAGCCTGCTCTAGCTTCTCTGTCTTTCTCTGGGGGACATCATCTTAACAAGGCTGTGCCTCGGTGGGCTGAAGGATCTTTAGGAATACAGACACAGTTCCACTGGCCACACACACAAACACACACACTGAGTGGGAAGTGCAGTCAGTGTCTCATCATCTCTCTGATGATCCAGCTCTGGTCAGGAGAAGCCCAAGCCTCTCTCTGTGACACTAGAGCAGTCAGCAGCGGGCCTCTGTGACACTAGAGCAGTCAGCGGGGCCTCTGTGACACTAGAGCAGTCAGCAGCGGGCCTCTGTGACACTAGAGCAGTCAGCCTCTCTCTGTGACACTAGAGCAGTCAGCCTCTCTCTGTGACACTAGAGCAGTCAGCCTCTCTCTGTGACACTAGAGCAGTCAGCCTCTCTCTGTGACACTAGAGCAGTCAGCAGCGGGCCTCTGTGACACTAGAGCAGTCAGCGGGCCTCTGTGACACTAGAGCAGTCAGCGGGCCTCAGGCTCTTCCTCCCTCCAAGGGGCCCTCCGAGGGTTGACACTGGAGCTGTAGTACTTCCAGTGTTTGATCTCCCTCAGAGGGCTGACACTGGAGCTGTAGTACTTCCAGTGTTTGATCTCCCTCAGAGGGCTGACACTGGAGCTGTAGTACTTCCAGTGTTTGATCTCCCTCCTCCCACTGAAGCAATGGGGGGGGGGGGGGTCTGAGTCCTGGTGGAGGTAAATGATGCGTAAAGAAGAGTGGTCCAAAAGAGACACAACTCTACTTCTCTCATGCTCCTCCCATCTCACACAAAAGCACTCACAGTCACACTCACTACACTGAACTCACACTCACACTCACACTCCCTAAATTCCTAAATTTCCCTCAGGATTAATAAAGTATCCATCTATCTATCTATCTCTGAACTCACACTCACACTACCTACACTGAACTCACACTCACACTCCCTACACTAAACTCACACTCACACTACCTACACTGAACTCACACTCACAGTCACACACTACCTACACTGAACTCACACTCACACTACCTACACTGAACTCACACTCACACTACCTACACTGAACTCACACTCCCTACACTGAACTCACACTACCTACACTGAACTCACACTACCTACACTGAACTCACACTAACACTACCTACACTGAACTCACACACAGTCACACACTACCTACACTGAACTCACACTCACACTACCTACACTGAACTCACACTCACACTACCTACACTGAACTCACACTCACACTACCTACACTGAACTCACGTATTACAGATTCTCCTTTGCCACGAAAAAGCTTTTAAAAAAATGGTCCATGTGCGGATGGGTCAGTTAAAATGAAATTTTAGCAGATTAGTTAAATATCTAACTAATATAAATATTTAAGCGATAATAATTTACTGAAACCTCATTGGCTGAATGTATCCAATCACTAATAGATGCAGCACAGGCTTGCCACTGACAACTGCAGTAAGTGGAGAGGCAGAAGGGCTGGGGAACGCTGAGTACGAGAGAGTACACAGATTCACAACAAACAGCTGAGTACGGGAGAGGACAAAGATACACAACAAAGAACAGCTGAGTACGGGAGAGGACAAAGATACACAACAAAGAACAGCTGAGTACGGGAGAGGACAAAGAAAAGCTGAGTACGGGAGAGTACACAGATTCAGAACAAACAGCTGAGTACGGGAGAGTACACAGATACACAACAAACAGCTGAGTACAGGAGAGGACAAAGATACACAACAAAGAAACGCTGAGTACGGGAGAGTACAAAGATACACAACAAAGAAACGCTGAGTACGAGAGAGTACACAGATTCAGAACAAACAGCTGAGTACGGGAGAGGACAAAGATACACAACAAAGAAAAGCTGAGTACGGGAGAGTACACAGATACACAACAAAGAAACGCTGAGTACGGGAGAGTACAAAGAGACAACAAAGAACAGCTGAGTACGGGAGAGTACAAAGATACAGATTCACAACAAAGAACAGCTGAGTACGGGAGAGTACACAGATACAACAAAGAAAAGTCAAGTGTGTGAAGTATTTGGGGAAGTTCTAGGCAAAGATGACTTCAGTGTTGGGGATAATTAACAACCTTGACACCCAATAAAGCCCAGTGAAATATTGCTGACATTATCACATGCACTGTTGCCAACATGCAACGTACAACTATTTCATAATCTCCCTACAGGATACCTGTAGGCCAAACTGCCTTATAGCCTATCCTTGTCAAATCCAAGTGTTAGTGTTTGGGCTGCATTTATTTTGACAAAGGATGTGAATATTCCAGGTAGCAATCATTTGAAAGAAGCCATTCTGTTCCTGATTAAAAGCAGTCTCCCTATACCAAAGAATGCAATTAATGTAATGTTTTCTGGACGTTTTGGAAAAAACAGGTACGAGTCGGGCATCATTTTGAATTATTTTGATGTGGGACGAGCCGATTTAAAGCATTGAGCAAGTACAGGTCATGAGCTTATGAGTAGACCCGCACATCACTGGTTCTCCAGAATTACAAGATGTGGACCAGGTAAAGCAATTCATTTTTTTCCTTATTGAATAACTGTTCTCTGACTTTGGTAGTACAGGCAACACAAGGCTCCTTAAAAGGGGCCTTCATAGAAGTTGGGTCTCTTGTATTCCCCAAGGCTTACCACCACCACAAGAAGGCCAATGACAAACACAATTCTTTAACATTTGAGCAGCTTCTGAATATAATTAAAAAAAACATGAGGAAGTTCCTAATTGGCTGCTAATGCTGAGGAGAGGGCCCTAGTGGGAGGCCTGTGTTCCCCTCCGGCGGAGAGAAGAGTGGAAGGACAAATACTCACAACCACAATGGGGTGAGTCGCATGGCTGCAGCAGCACTCAGCTCAACTCGGCTTTTCCAGGAACGCAGAGCATCAACATAAGCTGCACTGCAGCAGCAGCAGAGAGAGAGAGAGCGAGAGAGAGAGAGAGAGAGAGAGAGATGGAGAGAGAGAGAGAGGAAGAGAGAGAGCGGGAGGGAGGGAGAGAGAGAGAGAGGGAGGGAGGAAGAGAGGGAGCGGGAGGGAGGGAGAGAGAGAGAGGAAGAGAGAGAGCGGGAGGGAGGGAGGGAGAGAGAGAGAGAGAGAGAGAGAGAGGGAGGAAGAGAGGGAGCGGGAGGGAGGGAGAGAGAGAGAGAGAGGAAGAGAGGAAGAGAGGGAGCGGGAGGGAGAGAGGGAGCGGGAGGGAGAGAGAGGAAGAGAGGGAGAGAGAGAGGAAGAGAGGAAGAGAGGGAGCGGGAGGGAGAGAGAGAGAGAGAGAGAGAGAGAGAGAGAGAGAGAGAGAGAGAGAGAGAGAGAGAGAGAGAGAGAAAGATTCACTACATACACACCACTGACTCATCTGTGCGTCCACTATTCCTGATCCCTGTGCTGTGACAAATGTCATTTATTTATCTCTACTAATGGTATGAGAGAATGGTCCTCACGCTAAATGGATCTCCAAGGCTACGCTGTATTCTATGTTTCTCTGTATGTCTGTATGCTCTATGCTATGTTTCTCTGTATGTCTGTCTGCTCTACACTATGTTTCTCTGTCTGTACTCTACGCTATGGTTCTCTGTCTGTCTGTCTGCTCTACACTATGTTTCTCTGTCTGTACTCTACGCTATGTTTCTCTGTCTGTCTGT
>NC_045167.1:945000-950000 GCF_900700415.2 Clupea harengus | reverse complement strand
GAACACTGCAGAACACAAAATATTGCGTTCATATATTCAGTCTTTATACGGTCTGTGCACTGCGAAGTAATTATGCCATCTCGGGTAAACATGAGCATGCTCATTAACATTAGCAGTCTATATCTCCTTGCACAGGAGCAGAGAGAAAAAAAACATTACAGCCACACACACACACACACACACACACACACACACACACACACACACACACACACACACACACACACACACACACACACACACACACACACACACACACACACACACACACACACACACACACACACACAGCATGACTTGGCAACTTGGCAAAATCCGCTAATCTGTTCAGGCTGTATATATCAGCATAACCTGCTATATACCCTTACAGACAGGGCACAGATGAGTTTAAGTCCTGAGGTTCTTTCCTTCTGGCCTCAAATAATGTGAAATAAATGTTAGTCTCACCCAGTGCTGTAACACATTACTGCAATTCCACTGCTTCTGGCGTTAACTAGTAATGTAACTGATTAGTCTACTCTCACCCAGGCGTTAACTAGTAATGTACCTGATTAGTCTCATCCAGGCGTTAACTAGTAATGTACCTGATTACTCTCACCCAGGCGTTAACTAGTAATGTAACTGATTACTCTACTCTCATCCAGGCGTTAACTAGTAATGTACCTGATTACTCTACTCACCCAGGCGTTAACTAGTAATGTAACTGATTAGTCTCATCCAGGCGTTAACTAGTAATGTACCTGATTACTCTACTCTCATCGAGGCGTTAACTAGTAATGTAACTGATTACTCTGATTAGTCTCATCCAGGTGTTAACTAGTAATGTACCTGATTAGTCTCATCCAGGCGTTAACTAGTAATGTACCTGATTTACTCTACTCTCACCCAGGCGGTAACTAGTAATGTACCTGATTAGTCTCACCCAGGCGGTAACTAGTAATGTAACTGATTAGTCTGATTACTCTACTCTCATCCAGGCGTTAACTAGTAATGTAACTGATTAGTCTGATTACTCTACTCTCATCCAGGCGTTAACTAGTAATGTAACTGATTAGTCTACTCTCACCCAGGCGGTAACTAGTAATGTAACTGATTAGTCTACTCTCACCCAGGCGTTAACTAGTAATGTACCTGATTACTCTACTCTCACCCAGGCGTTAACTAGTAATGTACCTGATTACTCTACTCTCACCCAGGCGTTAACTAGTAATGTAACTGATTAGTCTACTCTCACCCAGGCGTTAACTAGTAATGTAACTGATTACTCTCATCCAGGCGTTAACTAGTAATGTAACTGATTAGTCTACTCTCACCCAGGCGTTAACTAGTAATGTAACTGATTACTCTACTCTCACCCAGGCGTTAACTAGTAATGTACCTGATTACTCTCACCCAGGCGTTAACTAGTAATGTGACTGATTACTCTCATCCAGGCGTTAACTAGTAATGTGACTGATTAGTCTGATTAGTGTCACCCAGGCGGTAACTAGTAATGTGACTGATTAGTCTACTCTCACCCAGGCGTTAACTAGTAATGTACCTGATTAGTCTCACCCAGGCGGTAACTAGTAATGTGACTGATTAGTCTACTCTCACCCAGGCGTTAACTAGTAATGTACCTGATTAGTCTCACCCAGGCGGTAACTAGTAATGTGACTGATTAGTCTACTCACCCAGGCGTTAATTAGTAATGTAACTGATTACTCTACTCTCACCCAGGCGTTAACTAGTAATGTAACTGATTAGTCTGATTACTCTCATCCAGGCGTTAACTAGTAATGTAACTGATTACTCTCACCCAGGCGTTAACTAGTAATGTAACTGATTACTCTGATTACTCTCATCCAGGCGTTAACTAGTAATGTACCTGATTAGTCTCACCCAGGCGTTAACTAGTAATGTACCTGATTACTCTACTCTCACCCAGGCGTTAACTAGTAATGTACCTGATTACTCTACTCTCACCCAGGCGTTAACTAGTAATGTACCTGATTAGTCTCACCCAGGCGTTAACTAGTAATGTACCTGATTAGTCTCACCCAGGCGTTAACTAGTAATGTACCTGATTAGTCTACTCACCCAGGCGTTAACTAGTAATGTACCTGATTAATCTCACCCAGGCGTTAACTAGTAATGTACCTGATTACTCTACTCTCATCCAGGCGTTAACTAGTAATGTACCTGATTAGTCTCATCCAGGCGTTAACTAGTAATGTACCTGATTAGTCTCATCCAGGCGTTAACTAGTAATGTACCTGATTACTCTCACCCAGGCGTTAACTAGTAATGTACCTGATTACTCTACTCTCACCCAGGCGTTAACTAGTAATGTACCTGATTAGTCTACTCTCACCCAGGCGTTAACTAGTAATGTACCTGATTACTCTACTCTCACCCAGGCGTTAACTAGTAATGTAACTGATTACTAGTTAACGCCTGGGTGAGAGTAGAGTAATCAGGTACATTACTAGTTAACGCCTGGGTGAGAGTAGAGTAATCAGGTACATTACTAGTTAACTCCTGGGTGAGAGTAGACTAATCAGGTACATTACTAGTTAACGCCTGGGTGAGACTAATCAGGTACATTACTAGTTAACGCCTGGGTGAGAGTAGAGTAATCAGGTACATTACTAGTTAACGCCTGGGTGAGAGTAGAGTAATCAGTTACATTACTAGTTAACGCCTGGGTGAGAGTAGAGTAATCAGTTACATTACTAGTTAACGCCTGGGTGAGAGTAGAGTAATGTAACTGATTACTCTACTCTCACCCAGGCGTTAACTAGTAATGTACCTGATTACTCTACTCTCACCCAGGCGTTAACTAGTAATGTACCTGATTAGTCTACTCACCCAGGAGTTAACTAGTAATGTAACTGATTACTCTACTCTCATCCAGGCGTTAACTAGTAATGTACCTGATTACTTTTTCAATTTAAAGTGCAACTTCTCCACCCACTGCAGAAATGCTAAAAAGTGAGCAAGGATGAGTCTGGCTCAGCAGACTCAAATGGGACTCTCCCTCACGGGCGGGGGCTGGGGGAGGTGGACAGCCCATGTCATGACATAACGTAGAGAAGTGCCAAAGGGTTGACTCTACGTCAGCATCCTACATCTAGCCTTGTAAGGTTCAGGATGATTTTAAACATTAGATGGCGTAATCAGCCATTTTTTACCCATAAAATGCAGATTTGTATAAAAATGGGAATTTTGTCACTATTAACAACAGCATTGATGCGTTTCATCACAGTTCAGTCAAATCATTTAGTTTACAGTTCAAAAAAAGACATTTTAGGGTCAACTTATGCATTATTTAAATAAGCTTGTTATTTGTTACTTTTGTGAAAATATTTATGGGCAACTACAGACTATTTCTGGTCTATTGCCAGCCTAGGCTTTATTTCAATATCTATATTATCTATAAGTCAATAAGACAGGTTAAACAGACTGATTGCCAGGAATGTTGTCAAAAACATGCAGCCCATGTCAACGGTTTGGTCAGTTACCTTTAGCCAACTTATTAGTAAAATACCAGTGACAAATAGATAAGGTGGGCCATTTTTCCAGCTACCTGAACAAAGAATATGAAAGTGGAGTTTGAGCTCAAAAAGACATTTGAGGGGTTAGAAAATGTCTCTTCCACAGCAGACATTTAGAGGTTTTATAGGCATAACCATGGTACTTATTCTTTTATTCCAAACAATTACATTTGTTGAAAGATAATTGAAGCGTGTCAGACCCATTTTAAAATGCCCTACCACATCCCTTTGAACTGACTGTTATATTGTTAATCAGTGTAGCCTGTGTGATCTAGAGCATGTCAAAAAAAAGAAAGCATTTTGCTCACTTTCCATTTCATTCCATAATAATCTAATGTTATTTGTATTGAGATTGATACAGCTCAACTCATGTAGCCCTACATTCTGGAGAATTTATGTTGGACTAGAACGTAAGATGTCCAAACACGCGTAACATATGATGGGCTACCAATTCAATTTAGTAATCTAAATTAGTTTTATGGAACACATTTGCAACTTAGAGCTAGGTATTGAAGCGAAAAATGTAGCTTGCATCTTTGCTGAAATTTTAAATGTTTCAGCAGACATTTTGGCATTTGCTGAGGTGTTGAAGAAGTCAGCTCTATTTTCCATGGAAATAAAAGCTTTCTGATGGAAATCCGGGTTTTCTTAGTAGGCTACTTTCACTCCTTTCCCCAATAGCATAGGCAATTACTGTGTGGTGATGCGAAAGAATGAAGCTTTTAGCCTCCTGCAGCATGTAAACGCCTTTACGCTTCCGTCTAACGTTGGCTGTACTAGCTAACATTATGAGGTAGCTAAAGCCTTAGCTGGAGTACATTTCTGGCATTGTACCTGGTCACATCAAAGTTAGCTTGATGTATTGAAGCACAAACAAGCAGAGACTTATCCGTCGTCTACGATTGCAAAAGCTTATATACTTTTAATAATAGTTCTGTAACGGATGTATGTAGCGACTTAGCGCTAAAAGCGATAATTTCATGTTTTATGTACTTCTTTTATCAACTGTACAAACAACTGAATGAGATCGCCGGCAGCAATGTTGACTTTCTCTCTTAGACTTTATCTAATCACAAGTTTTGTTATTTGGTGGTGCGCAAAGAGCTGACGGTTGCAAAATGGGGTATCAACAATTTACAAACGTGATTGGAGATCTCTATGCTGTGTCCTGAGCATTTAGAAATCAACTGAAAGATGGAAGCGACCTTCCCAGTAAATAATGTGTAATAGGCAAACAGAGACAATGCAGACAATAACAGTGCTAAATAAATGTTAATTTAAGTTCAGCAATTTTGTGTCATTTGTTATTATTATTAAATTGTTGTATTTTTACATGATATCGGCATTATATATTGGTCATCGGCCGCCCCGTTCTCTTAATATCGGCATCGCCCATTGAAAAACCCATATCGGTCGACCACTAGTTTCCATCATAGAAAAAAGAGCCGACCTCTTCTGCTCCTC